>NC_089251.1:189088883-189388883 GCF_963930625.1 Muntiacus reevesi | reverse complement strand
TGGGCTTGCAGTTTCAAGCAGCCAAATCTATCTCTAATTTACAACCTGAACATTGCCTGACAAGTACTAGATATGGCTTTTTATATTACCAGAGTAGAAGACCCCATACACAGAACTTAGTCATTTTGAATGTCTCTAGGACACATCTGGCAACACTCAAGATTTGGCAGAAGTGCGGAGAGCAAAGATTCTGGAACCTCTCCCTAGACTGGAAAACTGTAAGTGCAGGTACAATTTCCATCTAGTGAAATGCATAGAAAGCTAAATCTTTGTCCAATGAATGGATGAAGGAGAATTTATAATCTAGTTGGAGAAATTAATAATAGATGATTCCAAGAGAACTGCATAGGGTAGTTCTCTATAACTGCATAGGGCAATCGAAACATAACTGTATAAGGCTTCCTGGAGAAGATTATCTTCAACCTGAAGAATGAAAACTGAGGCACTAGTAAAGACAGGGATGACTTTCCAAACAGAGGAAATAGCATGTGGCAGAGAACTGTGTGCAGTTTTGTTTCATTGTTGTTGTTCATTTGCTAAATTGTGTCTAACTCTTTGCGACTTCATGGACTGCAGCACGCCAGGCTCCCCTGTCCTTCACTATCTCCTGGAGTTTGCTCAAACTCATGTCCATTGAGTCAGTGATGCCATCCAACTGTCTCATCCTCTGTCATCGTCTTCTCCTTTTGTCCTCTGTCTTTCCTAACATCAGAGTCTTTTCCAATGAGTCAGCTCTTCACATCAGGTGGCCAAAGTATTGGAGCTTCAGCTTTAGAATCAGTCCTTCCAATGAGTATTCCAGGTTGATCTCCTGTAGGATTGATTGGTTTGATCTCCTTGCTGTCCAAGAGATTCTCAAGAGTCTTCTCCAGCACCACAATTTGACAGCAGTAATTCTTCGACACTCAACCTTCTTTACCGTCCATCTCACATCTTGGTGATCCTCTGGAGAAGGAAATGGCAACCCACTCCAGTACTCTTGCCTGGCTGGAGGAGCCTGGCGGGCTACAGTCCATGAGGTGGCAAAGAGCTGGATGTGACTGGACACCTTCACTTCCATTGTCAGCCTTCTTTATGGTCCATTTCTCACATCCATACATGACTATTGGAAAAACCAAATAAGTTTACAGTTTCGGAGTCCAAGGAGACTGATGAAGCTGGGGAGGTGAACAACGGTTAGACAATGAAGCCAGGGTAAACCCACACAAAGCGCAGTCTTCTGGCCTCATCTAGTCTAGCTGCATCTGATAAGCTAGTTTCAGAGTATTCGCAGTCTCCCCAACTGCAATCACAAATTAAAGTCTTTAAATTTCAGGAATTCTGTAATGACTATATGGACATTTTCAACCACATTTTTTTTTTTTTAGTTTGAGCTATTTTCATTCCTATTCTACAAACTTAGAACATGCATCGTGAGTGTACCTACCAGTGATTTTAGGAAAATCTTTCACTGTTGAAGTGGAACATTTTGAAGACTCTCTTGTCTTAAAGCTTAGGTATTGCCTGGAAGTTTTATCATGTTTACTGGGAAACACTTTCAGCCATAACTGTGAGATTTTCCCGCATGACTAGAGCAGCCAAGATGAAACATTTTCCCTGCTTCCTGTCTCCATAAGGCTTTGTGGCATACTGTATCAAAGTTGTATACCTATGGCTTCACTTTGCCCTGTTAGAGCAGGAGAAATGAATTGGAAGCCAGAGGTTAATATTTTCCGTGATTGGGGCAAAGGAAACATAAGCGTGTTAGCACTTTTCTCCCATCTTTGTCTTCCTGCTTCCTGCTCCCCAAACCCATCACCCATCTTTCCAATTTTTCTCTTCTACATCTGGCACCTCTCCAAGAGGATGGGGCTGTTTATTTGTTTAATCAGAAGTACCCTCAACCCTCAGGAAATCTATGATGCATGAAGCTGGCTGTGAATCTCATCACTTTGCCACCAAGCTTGACAGGGAAAGAAAATGAAAATACTTGCATATAAACTTACTCTTTCCTTGTCTTTCTAATAACTAAGAAAGTCTGCTTTCTGAAAATTCTCCTGTACGTATTTCTAATATGCCATATTTACCATAAACTTTTCAAGAATTAAAATCTGGCCCTTATTATTAAGGCAATTGGTTTGAATGATAGGAGCAAGGTGAGAATTTCCCTTTGCAGTTTGCTTTGCCATTGGCTGTCAAAAACGTTTAAGTGAGCTTTGTAATTTTATGTAAGGGAGTAACATTCTCAAAGACTCAGAAGTTAATAAGTATCTCTGATCTCTTTGTATGCTTTCCATCTCATTTCAGAAGTAAAAAGAAAAAAAAAATGGAAAAAGAGGTACTGCACGGCTAAGTGTGAAATTATCTAATATTTACTAATTAAACTCTGATCTAGTTAACAGCTATCTTAATCAACAGAATTGTCTAAACATTATCAAGGTCATAGATCAAGTCACAGGCTACTTTGTCTTTGTAACAGTGGGTTTCATTTCCTAAGTTAATGAGAAGTTTGCATTTGACCCTGCCTATGACTTCGATTCCAATTTATGTATCTGACTGCAATTTGCCTTAGATTATATTCTATCACATTTCAATAGCTAATATTTTTCTTCATGTGAAAATTTGAAGGTATGGAACAGCTTCCTGCTGTTTCTCCCCTATATGTTTATGGATTGGTCTGCTTCTGGAAATAATTTATCAGTTTATGGATTGGTCTGCTTCTGGAAATAATTTATCAATCTGTTTTTCTACTCCTAAACAATGATTTTAACAACTCAAAGACATTTTTCTGTTTTTGTTGCCAATGAGTGCAGAGCACTGCATACTTTGTTTCATGCTGTTAATATGTATTATTCAGGAAGCACTTATCAAATTGACAAGGTTCTGTTAGTCCAGGAAGTGGCATTTATGTATAATCCATGTGTCACTTTTTAAAAATGCAAAATGGTGAATTTCAAAACAAGTAAAAGTCAGGTCTAGTCTCTTGATTGAGGCTTCAGTTTCTGTCATCAAAAAATGTTAAATGGTTCATTTTCTTATTAGCTAACAGTAATAAAATATCACAGTAGCACACTGATGACTTCTTACAAGCATTGTATTTATGTCCATCAGCCATCTGTGCAATAATAAAAGAATATAAATTGTTCTTTGTCACCAGTTCCTGTTAGTACTTGATCTTTGACCCCACTTCCTGATTCAGAGTTTCTGAAGTCCTTAGAATTTCCCAAGTGATAGGAGTGTCTGACGCAGAGCTCCTAAGTCCTTTGGAATTTCATAGGTGACGGAAGCATCTTTTGTTCTAATGAGGCAATTCTTGGTGGGTTCCTGGATGGGGCTGGTCATCAGAAAGACCAATGCATGATTAGAAACTTGGAACTTTCAACCTGACCCAGAGAGGGAATGACTGGAAATGGAATGAATTGATTATATATGTGATAAAGCTTGCATTAAAATCCCAAAAGTATGGGATTGGGGAAGCTCCTGGTTTGGTGAACTCTTCTATGTGCCTGGAGGGTGGTGCACCCCAACTCCACAGGGATAGATGCTCCCATGCTCAGGACCCTTCCAGACCTTCTCATCTGACTGTTCCTCTGTATCCTTTATCATATTCTTTATTAGGTAATAAACCAGTAAATGTGTTTGCCTGAATTCTGTGAGCTGAACCAGAAGGAATTTTGAGAAGCTCTAGCTAAGTCACACAAAAGTTGTGAGTAACCTGGGAACTCACCACTTATGACTGGCATCTGAGTCAGAGGGGAGGTCTTATAGCACTGAACCCTTAACCTAGGGGGTCTGTGCTGACTCCAAGCAGTTAGTGTCAGAATTGCTTGGTGTGGAAAACTCAAACATTTGGTGGCTAGAAGCAAAGTATTAGAGTGCTGAAGTGTTCTGTGAGTAGAGGAGAAAGCTATTTTATCCCAGGCTCCCTCTGTCTCCTTGACCCTTAGCATTAACTCTCCATAGCCCTCAGGGAGTCTGTGGTCAGCCTTCCAAACTTCAGGGCCTTTCTCAGCCAGCCAGTCACAGGGTAAGAGTCCTTTCAAAACTAGCCTGGATCCCAAGACGCCTAATAATCAAATTACCAAGCTTGGTAAATGCCAAGTATGGGGGTATTCCCAGGGCATCTAGGAGGGACAGAACACAGCTTTCTTTTTCCTCAGTTGCAGCCACAGAGGGAACAAGGATGGAAAGAGGGAGACTTTCCACTTGGGTGGCACTCTGCCAGTGTGAACTAGCTGTCTGGTGAGCACTCCCTAGGGTTGGCCTGGCTCTAGAAGAGAAAGGAGCCTTTAGTTCAGCTGTGCTGGCCCTGGCCCGCTTCTACACCCTTAGTCAAGACATTAATGTGTTTGTACTTTAAAAAAAGTTTCCCTAGACCTCATCCTTCCCTGCTATTTCTGAGGCCCAAGAGGATCCTTATTTTCTGTTTTATGTGTTTATACACTATGTCTAAATATAAAGAGGGACTTCCCTTGTAGCTCAGTTGGTAAAGAATTGCCTGCAGTGCAGGAGACCTGAGTTGATCCCTGAGTCAGGAAGGAAATGGCAACCCACTCCAGTATTCTTGCCTGGAGAATCCCAAGGACAGAGGAGCTTGGTGAGCTTCAGTCCATGGGGTCACAAGGGTCGGACACGACTTAGCAACTAAACCACCGCCAATAATAAAGTGGAAAAAAATCAGGAAAAAATAATTTACAGCTTGGATCCCATTACTCCTAATAATTATCAATCAAATAATCCACCTTATGGAGACCTCAACTTGTGTCTCCAATGCATGAGTCATTCATTAACTCATTCCCCCAAAATAGTGACTGTGGACGATTGTTTAATGCATTCATTTAATGACTCTTATCCTAGCTAAATCAACTCCCAAACCCGGATCTGCTCAAGCAAACCTCTGAAAATGTCTTCTTCATCTACTACATCTTTTCCCTTCTTTTCATTAAAAAACTACATCCAAGATTCATCTCTTGTCCTTTGGATAAGCATTTATGGAATTTATCTCCTTCTGAAACTAGCAAAGTCCCTACTATTATGCTTCCCAGGTTCTTTTCCAATTATGTTGGTGTCTATAGTTAGGTTTCCTTACATTTAAAGATTTTTGAGTTTAGAGAGACTATTGGAACCAGAAAAGTGCTCTGCACAGAGTAATTAACCAGTGTGATTGAGTCTCTACCAGGAAGCAGAGATTTGTTATCATTAAGTTACCACTAAAAGATAAAACAGTTTTGCAGCTAAAATAATCAACATTTTTGTAAAACATGTGTGCTCCAAAGCAAACCCTTAAAGGGAACACAAGTAGAATTTCAATTTGATTATGTTTGCTTTGCTCATTCTTTCTTGTACAGTCTCCCAGCAAAAACTAGACAAACAACTTGCGTGACATGATAATGAAATAGTTATTGGCTTTAGAACCCATCAACAAAAACAGATTGGATTTTCTAGTTCAATTCCAGGAACAAAATACATACCAATGCCATTATGACTAAAATAAGTGATTATCTGCTAGTGTGGGCTGAGCGAGGGCATACAAGAATTGAACTTAGGCATCTCTACTGTTTATGTGAGTTTGGAGGAGAATATAGAGAGAGCAAAGCACAGAATGAATACATTAATACAATTTCCTCTATTTTGAGAACTATTAAGCCAAATATTAAATATGAAAATAAATTTTTTGGTAGAAATTCTTAATTGAGAAATAGAATTCTTTTCATGATTTACAAAATTTTAGGAGCTTTCCGGTTATACTTAGAGGACTAAAGATGCACTTTAAAAATAGAATGAAGACTTTATCAGCCAAGAGAGTAGTTATGAGTAAAAGTATTCAGAAACACTGGTCTTTAAAACTATGTCTATTACAAATTATATATAGTCCTATTTTTGAAAATATAAACCATCCCAACCCAATGATGAAACTACTCCATAATTCTCCAGGAGAATTATGCATAATTAAATCTTCAAAACATTGTAATTCAAGAAAAAGTATATAGTAGATGTAAGCTCAGTTCAGTCACTCAGTCGTGTCTGACTCTTTGTGACCCCATGAACTGCAGCATGCCAGGCTTCCCTGTCCATCACCAACTCCTGGATCTTGCTCAAACTCATGTTCATCGAGTCAGTGATGTCATCCAACCAACCATCTCATCATCTGTCATCCCCTTCTCATACCATTTACAATTTTCCCACATCAGGGTCTTTTCCAATGAGTCAGTTCTTCTCATCAGGTAGCCAAACTATTGGAGTTTCAGCTTCAGCATTAGTCATTCCAATGAATATTCAGGAATGATTTCCTTTAGGATTGACTTGTTTGATATCTTTGCAGTCCAAGGGACTCTCAAGAGTCTCCTCTAACACCACAAGTTCGAAAGCATCAATTCTTCAGGGCTCAGTTTTCCTTATAGACCAACTCTCACATCCATGCATGACTACTGGAAAAACAGTAGCCTTGACTAGACAGACCTTTGTTGGCAGAGTAATATCTCTGCTTTTTAATATGCAGGTTGTTCATAACTTTTCTTCCAAGGAGCAAGGGTCTTTTAGTTTCATGGCTGTAGTCACCATCTAGAGTGATTTTGGAGCCCCCCCTCCCCAAAAAAAGTCTCACTGTTCCCATTGTTTCCCCGTCTATTTGCCATGAAGTGGTGGGACCAGATGCCATGGTCTTAGTTTTCTGAATGTTGAGTTTTAAGCCAACCTTTTCTCCCTCCTCTTTGACTTTCAAATCAAGAGGCTCTTTAGTTTTTCACTTTTTGCCATAAAAGTGGTGTCATCTGCATATCTGAGGTTATTGATATTTCTCCCGGCAATCTTGATTACAGCTTTTGCATCATCCAGCCCGGCATTTTGCATGATGTACTCTGCATATAAATTAAATAAGCAGGGTGACAGTATACCACCTTGATGTGCTCCTTTCCCAATTTGGAACCAGTCTGTTGTTCCATGTTCAGTTCTAACTGTTGCTTCTTGACCTGTATACAGATTTCTCAGGAGTCAGGTCAGGTGGTCTGGGATTCCCATCTCTTTAAGGGTTTTCCAGTTTATTGTGATCCACACAGTCCAAGGTGTTGGCATAGTCAGTAAAGCAGAAGTAGATGTTTTTCTGGAACTCTATTGCTTTTTCTATGATCCAGTGGATGCTGGCAATTTGATCTCTGGTTCCTCTGCCTTTTCTAAATCCAGCTTGAACATCTGGAACTTCATGGTTCACATACCATCGGAAGACTGGGTTGGAAAATTTTGAGCATTACTTTGCTAGTGTGTGAGGTGAGTGCAATTATGCAGTAGCTTGAACATTCTTTGGCCTTGCCTTTCTTTGCAATTGGAATGAAAACTGACTTTTTCCAGTCCTGTGGCCACTACTGAGTTTTCCAGCTTTGCTGGCATATTGAATGCAGCACTTTCATGGCATCATCTTTTAGGATTTGAAATAGCTCAACGGGAATTCCATCACCTCCATTAGCTTTGTTTGTAGTGATGCTTCCTAAGGACCACTTGACTTCACAGTCCAGGATATCTGGTTCTAGGGGAGTGATAAGGTTCTTCATCATGATTATGAGTCATGAGGATTTTTTTGCACAGTTCTGTGTATTCTTGCCACCTCTTCTTAATATCTTCTGCTTCTGTTAGGTTCATACCATTTCTGTCCTTCATTGTGCCCATCTTTGCAAGAAATATTCCCTTGGTATCTCAAATTGTCTTGAAGAGATCTCTAGTCTTTCCCATTCTATTGTTTTCCTCTATTTCTTAGCACTGATCCCTGAGAAAGGCTTTCTTATCTCTCCTTGCTATTCTTTGGAACTCTGCATTCAAATGAGTATATCTTTCTTTTTCTCCTTTGCCTTTAGCTTCTCTTCTTTTCTCAGCTCTTTGTAAGGCCTCTTCAGACAACCATTTTGCCTTCTTGCATTTCTTTTTCTTGTGGGTGGTCTTGATCACTGCCTCCCGTACAATGTCACGAACCTCTGTCCATAGCTCTTCAGGCATGCTGTCTTTCAGATCTAATCCCCTGAATCCATTTGTCACTTCCACTGTATAATCACAAGGGATTTGATTTAGGTCATACCTGAATGGTCTAGTGGTTTTCCCTACTTTCTTCAACTTAAGTCTGAATTTTGCAAGAAGGAGTCCATGATCTGAGCCACAGTCACCTCCAGGTCTTGTTTTTGCTGACTATATAGAGCTTATCCATCTTCAGCTGCAAAGAATATAATCAATCTGATTTTGGTATTGAGCATCTGGTGATGTCCTTGTGTAGAATCCTCTTGTTTTGTTGGAAGAGGGTGTTTGCTATGATCAATGAGTTCTCTTGGCAAAACTCTGTTAGCCTTTGCCCTGCTTCATTTTGTATACTTCAAGGCCAAATTTGCCTGTTACCCTAGGTATCTCTTGACTTCCTACTTTTGCATTCCAGTCCCCTACGATGAAAAGGACATCTTTTTGGGGTGTTAGTTCTAGAAGGTCTTGTAGGTCTTCATCAAACTGTTCAACTTCAGGTTCTTCAGCATTACTGGTTGAGACATAGACTTGGATTACTGTGATATTGAATGGTTTGCCTTGGGAATGAATAGAAATCATTCTCTCATTTTTGAGATTGCATCCAAGTACTGCATTACGTACTCTTTGTTGGCTCTGAGGGCTACTCCATTTCTTCTAAGGGATTCTTTCCCACAGTAGTAGATATAATGGTCATGTGAGTTAAATTCATCCATTTCAGTTCATTTTAGTTCACTGATTCCTAAAATGTTGATGTTCACTCTTGCCATCTCCTGTGTGGTCACTTCCAATTTACCTTGATTCATGAAACTAACATTCCAGGTTCCTATGCAATATTATTCTTTACAGCATCAGACTTTAGTTCTATGACCAATCACATCCACAACTGGGTCCTGTTTTTGCTTTGGCTCCATCTCTTCATTCATTCTGGAATTATATCTCCACTGTTCCCCCGTAGCATATTGGGCACCTACCTACCTGAGGAGTTCATCTTTCAGTGTCATATCTTTTTGCCTTTTCATACATAAACAGTATACAAGGGTGCTGATATGGTTTGCCATTTCCTTCTCCAGTGGACCATGTTTTGTCAGAACTCTTCACCATGACCCATCCATCTTAGGTGACCCTACACATCATGGCTCATAGTTTCATTGAGTTAGACAAGGCTGTGATCAGTTTGATTAGTTTTCTGTGATTGTGGTTTTCATTCTGTCTGCCCTGTGTGGGATAAGGATAAGAGGATTATGGAAGGTTCCTGATGGGAGAGGCTGACTATGGGGGAAACTGGGTATTGAGATGTAAGAGATGAAAGTAAGACAAGAGATTGTCTTACTGTGAATAAATTGCTTATCTTACATTACAGTGAAACTGAAAAGACATTTTAAAAAAGAAATTAACTCTATTCAGATGGTCGAAAAGCACATGAAAAGATGCTCAACATTCCTAATTATTAGAGAAACACAAATAAAAACTACAATGAGGTATCACCTCACACCAGTCAAAACGGCCATCATCAAAAAGTCTACAAACAATAAATGTTGAAGAGTGTGTGGAGAAAAGGGAACTCTCCTACACTGTTGGTGGGAATGTAAATTGGTACACCTATTATGAAGGACAGTATGGAGGTTACTTAAAAAACTAAAAGTAGAGCCACCATATGAACCAGCAATCCCACTCCTGGGCATATATCTGGAGAAAACCATAATTCAAAAAGATTCACACACACCAATATTCACTGCAGCACTATGTACAATAGTTAAGAAATGGAAGCAACCTAAATGTCCATCTACATACGAATGAATAAAGAAGAAGTGGTATGTAAATATATACAATGGACTGTAATTCAGCCATATAAAAAGAATGAAATAATGCCATTTGCAGCAACATGAAGGGACCTAAAGATTCTCCTACTAAGTGAAGTAAGTCAGACAAAGACAAATATCATATGATATTATTTATATGTGGAATCTAAAAAATGATATGGATGAACTTATTTACAAAGCAGAAACAGATTCACAGACTTAGAAAATGAACTATGGTTACCAAACAGGAAAAGTAGAGGGAAGATAAATTTAGGAAGCTGTGATTAACATACACATTATATACAAAAGAGAAAGATAACAAGGACCTGTTGTATAACACAGAGAATTTTACTTGTATACTCTGTAATAATGTATATGGGAAAAGAATCTGAAAAAGGATCATTGTCAGTCATCAAGTCATGTCCAACACTGTGCAATCCCATGGACTACAAGATGCCAGGCTTCTCTGTCCTTCACTATCTTCTGGAGTTTGCTTGTCCATTGAGTTGGTGATGCCATCCAACCATCTCATCCTCTGCTACCCCCTTCTCCTTTTGTCTTCAATCTTTCCCAGCATCAGGGTTTTTCCCAATGAGTCAGCTCTTCACATCAGGTGGTCAAAGTATTAGAACTTCAGCTTCAGCATCAGTTCTTCCAATGAATATTCAGGGTTGATTTCCTTTAGAATTAACTGGTTTGATCTCCTTGTAGTCCAAGGGACTCTCAAGAGTCTTCTCCAGCACCACAATTTGAAAGCAGCAATTCTTCAGCACTTAGCCTTCTTTATGGTAAAACTCTCACATCCATACCTGACTACAGAAAAAAAAACATAGCTTTGACGATACAGACCTTCATCAACAAAGTGATGTCTCTGCTTTTGAATACACTGTCTAGGTTTGTCATAGCTTTCCTTCCAAGGAGCAAGCATCTTTCAACTTCAGAGCTGCAGTTACCATTTGCAATGATTTTGGAGCCCAAGAAAATAGAATCTGTCACTGCTTCCACTTTTTCCCCTTCTATTTGCCATGGAATGAAAAAGAATAGATATATGTATATGTCTAATTGAATCAGTTTGCTGTAACCTGAAACTAACACAACTTTGTAAATCAACTATACTCCAACATAAAATAAAAGTTTAAAAAAGTAATCAAGTCAAAATAAACTCTGACTGCCTCTAAAGTTAATGTATAACAGGCTCATTTATGTCATTAAGGTAAAAATAATGCAAGATACTAATAAATAGGAAAACACCAGCTTCCATGCTATTTAATTAACATATACTGCATAATCTACAACATTACTGTGGTTGGTTCTTTCAGCCTCAAAAGGAAGTCAAGATGTCTCTTCCCTAATATTATAGGATTTGAGCACAGAGTCTTTGAACACAGTCTTACGTAAGTAAGTAGCCACAGAATGTCCCTGTTAGTCTGGGGAGCACCACATATGTCTGTGTAGCTTCTTCACTTTAATCAGCTTTGAGATCCTGGGATATTCTCAGTCAGCCGTGTCTCCAAAACACAGTGCAGAGAATTCTGTTTGAAGGGCTCTGTAGTCCATATGAAGCAGATACTGCTAACATTGCCTACATCAGCCAGGAATTACGTCTATGTGATTCTTCAGACTTCAATACCTGAAATAATGACCAACCATGGAGTTGACCAGTTAACTAAGGAGGGACAAGAAAAAGCAGGTAAAATTTCTCAACTACCAGACACCTATCGAAGGACTTTGCATATTTTATCTCATTTAATCCTCAGATCAGCACTATTGAGCAAGTGTTTAAGATGAAGAAGCTGAGCAGTTAATTAAAGTCAAGGAATTTTTTTTTTAATGTAAGCTAAGATTTAACTCTGTATACCTGATTTTCACGTGTTCTGTCTACTTGCCTTGAATTCAGACGTCATGGAAAATTAAATGTAGCAGAAATTAATACAACATTGTAAATCAACTATAGTCCAATAAAAAATTTTTTAATTAAAAAACACTAAAATAAATACATAAATAAATGTAATGAGCATTGGAAAGAATAGAATGCTTCTTGAGGTGACACTTGGAGCCTTAAAAGTGAATTTCTCTACACATTGGGTCCTTTGATTTCTTGTGGCTAAATAGTTCTTTGACAGTGAGAAGGAAAATACTGAGTACTTATAGATCTTTGTTTTCTACCTTGGTCATCAGAAATATATTTAACTATAAAGAGAGATCAACCTACACCAGAAAACATGCCTATCAACTCCAAAATAAATTACCGAACCCTGCAGAGATCAAGGATTTGTGTGACAAGTAAGACAGCTTTGCTAACAGTAATTCCTAGCTGATGGGTTAATCTCTAGCTCGGACAGACTCAGAGGCCTTGTAGATTGAAAGGAAACAATAAATAATCTTTCCTGATGTTGGCAAAGGCTTTTCATTCCCTAGATTTACACACTTATGGGAAAGCAAGCTTTTGTTCTTATGTTGGTGAATAAAAGCAAAGTCAAAATTTACGTATGTCATTTGAAGTGCAAGCCTGTTTCTGAGGTGTATGAATAGGGGGAAATTCCCAAGTGGCTCAGTGCTGAAGAATCCACCTGCTAAGCAGGAGACACAATTTCGATCCCTGGGTTGAGAAGATCCCCTAGAGGAGGGTATGGCAACCCACTCCAGTATTATTGCCTGGAGAATCCCATGGACAGAGGAGCTTGGAAGGCTTGGAAGTTCATGGGTTTGCAAAGTGTTGGACAAGACTGGAGCAACCTTATATGAACGCACAGACTTGGGCAGTTGGAAATGAGAAAGAAAGACAGAGAGAGGAGTTGTAGAAATCTAAGAATTGTAGGTTGTCACAAATGTGAGGTCCATTGGAGTTCAGGACATAGACTGATTTTACCATCAGAAAGCTTATAGAAAAGAGCTTTGGCCTCTTGAAATCTGTAAAAGGGGATGTTCTGAAAGAAGGCACTCAGGTAGAGCAACCACATCTGCTCATTCCTCCCACTCCAACCCACAGCCCAGGCCCCCAGTCACATCATGTTGGAGCCCAAGTAATGCAACATTCCTCTTACCCACCCCTGTGAGTCTTCCTGCAACTTCATCTTTGGGCAGAAGTTCATTCTGGGCTTGGACAGCTCTGACTCCTGGTCATGTTGAGAAATCTTCCTGTAATAACCACTTACTTATCCTACTTGACAGTCTAAGGAGTCTTCCACATACCATGCAGACTGCAAGCATTTGAAGACATACTTTTCTAGCTGCTTTGTATTTTATTCATATGAAGATGACATTTGGCACCAAAAAAAAAAAAAAATCTGTACAGGCAGATTCTTCAATGTGTGACCTAAAATGCAAGCAGTCTGTTCCCGACAAAAAATTCAAAACCAACATCTGGCTGTAAAAGTTGGAATGTTTATATGAAACATTGACCCTCAAAGTATACCCCTTAAGACTTTGGTTCATTTGACACTGTTGTTAAGACTCAAGTTCACTTGACACTGATGCTTGGTTGACGGTATGTTTACACTTCTTGTAAACCATTGGATTCCTCCTACAGGAATCAGGCAGTCTGATTTTTGCCACAAAAACAGTGCTTTGTCTTTCTAATCCTTTTATTCCTCATGCTAAACCTTTTCAGCTAAGGTCCTCTTATTTTTTGTTTCAGACACTTTACAATTCTAATTGGTTGTCTGAAAGTATTTCTTTAGTTCACTGGTCATAAAATTTAATTCAGGGTACTTAAAATCAAGGGGAAAAATGGATTAAATAGGGGCTTAAATTCTCATAGGCCAACACTTTTAACCAGAAGTATGGTTCTGAGTTTCTTGGGAAGCTTTGTGAAAAATACATATACCTAGTTCACTTTCCTGTGGAGTCTGATCATGCGATGGCCTGTGTATTTAGAAAAAACTGCCCAAGTGACTCTGATACACACTGCTGCTTGAGAACCATTGTCTGATGTCTACTTTACCCTTTGTGGCCTCATTTATCACTCTTTTTAACTAAAGACAATTTGGGTGGTTTCACTTTGGGTCAGTCATTCACAGAACATTATAAGTTTGTCCCCACTACCTGAGAGTAAGTGTGATTTCTAAAGATGATAATGTGGTAAGACCAAACTATGAAGAGCAGTCACATTTCAGCTTACAACAGGAACAGAGCTCATGGCAAGAATCGATTGTACGGAGTGGTTAGGGGAGAAGTAAGACCCGGAAGTTTGAAAGTAGGCAATGGAGACACAGTGAATCCACTCTGCTCTGGCCCTAGCTCAGGACGCCTACCATGCCAGCCCCATTCTCCACAGTACCCAACTCCTCACCCAAAAGTCTGAGGGAGCAGAGAATTTTAACCAAGCACCCCCATTTTCCCCTAAGGTTCTTCAGACTCTCTTTTTAATCATTTGAATACAAAAGAGCTGATCCCATCTTCTCTCCGCTAAATAATCCACAGATTTTTAAGTGTTGGTATGCTGCAGATCTTTGAAATACAAAAGACAGTTTATGATTACACATAAGTAAGTGTTAGTCGCTTAATCGTGCCCGACTTTTTGCGACCCCAAGGACTGCAGCCCACCAGGTTCCTCTGTCCGTGAGATTTCCAGGCAAGGATACTGGAGTGGGTTGCCATTTTCTTCTCCAGGACATCTTCCCAACCCAGGGATCGAACCTGGGCCTCCTGCACTGCAGGCAGATTCTTTACCGACTGAGCTACAAGGGAAGCCCATGATCACACATGATCCAACCTGATTCTGCCTAAATCCTACATCTGTACTGTCAAGCCTGATATTATATTGTGTATATTACATGATATTATTTCTCTCCTTAAAAGAGTTTGGTGATGAAACAAGGAAAAGAGTAAATAGGTTTTTTTGTTTTTGTTTTTAAAAATGGTTCTGGAAGATAAGAAAGGCATAGGCAATATTTGAAGCCAGAGAGCAGAAGGAAAGCAGAGAGGCCATCTACTGGGTTGTTACTGGCATTGATTGTTCTCTCTTCAGTTCAGTTCAGTTCAGTTGCTCAGTCATGTCCGACTCTTTGTGACCCCATGAACTGCAGCATGCCAGGCCTCCCTGTCCATCACAAACTCCCAGAGCTTGCTCAAACTCGTCCATCGAGTCAGTGATACCAATCAACAATCTCATCCTCTGTCGTCCCCTTCTCCTTCCGCCTTCAATCTTTCCCAGCATCAGGGTGTTTTCCAATGAGTCAGCTCTTTGCATCAGGTGGCCAAAGTATTGGAGTTTCAGTTTCAGCATCAGTCCTTTCAATGAATATTCAGGACTGATTTCTTTAGGATTGACTTGTTTGATCTCCATGCAGTCCAATGGACTCTCAAGAGTCTTCTCCAACACCATGGTTGAAAAGCATCAGTTCTTTGGCTCTCAGCTTTCTTTATAGTCCAACTCTCACATCCATACATGACCATTGGTAAAACCATAGCTTCGACTAGATGGACCTTTGTTGCAGAATAATGTCTCTGCTTTTTAATATGCTGTCTAGATTGGTCACAGTTTTTCTTCCAAGGAGCAAGCGTCTTTTAATTTCATGGCTGCAGTCACCATCTGCAGTCATTTTGGAGCCCAAGAAAATAAAGTCTGTCACTATTTCCATTTTTTCCCCATCTATTTGCCCTAAGTGATGGGACCAGATGTCATGATCTTAGTTTTCTGAATGTTGAGCTTTAAGCCAACTTTTTTCACTCTCCTCTTTCACTTTTATTAAGAGGCTCTTTAGTTCTTCTTCCCTTTCTGCCATAAGGGTGGTGTCATCTGTGTATCTGAGGTTATCGATATTTCTCCGGGTAATCTTGATTCCAGCTCATGCTTCATCCAGCCCAGCACTTCGCATGAAGTACTCTGCATGTAAGTTAAATAAGCAAGGTGACAGTATACAGCCTATGACGTACTCCTTTCCTGACTTGGAACCAGTCTGTTGTTCCATGTCCAGTTCTAACTGTTGCTTTCTGACCTGCATACAGATTTCTCAGGAGGCCAGTTGGTGGTCTGGTATTCC
This sequence comes from Muntiacus reevesi, assembly GCF_963930625.1. Lineage (NCBI taxonomy): Eukaryota > Metazoa > Chordata > Mammalia > Artiodactyla > Cervidae > Muntiacus > Muntiacus reevesi. The sequence continues at coordinate 189,373,126 of NC_089251.1, read as the reverse complement.
CATCTATTGAAGAATTTTCCACAGTTTGTTGTGATCCACACAGTGAAAGGCTTTGTGGCATAGTCAATGAAGCAGAAGTAGATGTTTTTCTGGAACCCTCTTGCTTTTTTGATGATCCAATGGATGTTGGCTCTCTCCTCTTAGACTGCAAGATTCCTGAGGACTAGGATCTATCCCACCACACCTCATATCACACCCTGCACATTTTATTTGTGAATTTATTTATTTTTATTTGGAAGAAAACTGCTTCACAAAGTTGTGCTGGTTCCTGTCATGCATCCACCTGAATCAGTCACAGGTAGACCTGTGGCCCCTTCCTCCTGAGCCTTCCTTCCACCTCCCACCCCATCCCACCCTTCTGGGTTGTCACCCAGCACCAGGCTGAGCTCCCTGCCTCACACAGCAAGTTCCCACTGGCTGTTTTACATATTGCTCTGCACATTTTAAGTGCTAAATAAATATCTTCAGATGGTTGATGGTCTCATATTAAATGGTGATCTCTTTAGGGACCCATGGTTCAACAGGATGACAACTTTGGGGACAAAAGCAGTGAAAGTGTTATGAGGATAGGAGAGCATGGTGAAAGAGTGTGTGAAGAAACTCAGTGATTAGAACCTGGCATCAAAGGCATTGAGATCGGTAAGACAGAGGCAAAGACTACAAAATAGCTGCATACTCCACAGAGAACACATCACACATGGTGACCAGAGCGCACAAAGGAAGACTAAGGGTAAAGTTCCTACTCTGTTCAGCCTCTTACTCAGGCTAAGAATTTGTGCACTTTTCCTGCTACTTTAGCAATGTGCTATGGCCAGCTGGAAAAGGGAGAGAGATAAGTCTTCACTTGAATCAGAGAGGTTGTGTTGTAACCTTTTCACTCAAATGCAATGAAACTCCATTGCAAACACCTCTGTCTGGCATGGCATCATGTGGGAGATGACGGTACAGTCACAGGATGACATAAAGAGTGGTGAACAAAGGTAGAAAATAACTTTGGAGAAGAACTCAAAGGCAGTAGTGGCTACAGATTATCCACAGGTGTTGAGTAGAAGTGATCCAGAGGCTTTAGTACCTCTTTGCTCTACTGAACACCCAGTGATTGAGGAAAACCACCATAGCTTATTATAAATTCCTGGAACTCCTCTGGTTTAAAAATCTTTAAGCAAAGCTCAACACAACTTGAAAGGGCTCAAGGCATTGGGTTGAGTTTTCTGGTATTTTGCTGGCTGCCTGCTGGCTTTCTCAGATCATACACATTGTCTGCTAATGCACAACCTGGGAATTTGTATTTATTTGTTCAATGGTTTTTATGAGTTCTATCTTTCAGGTACAAATTTCTTAATATTTTTTAATCCCAAATAGCATTAGATATATAGGAGTAAATTTCCTACCTTTTAAAACTTCAGTTCATTAAAATGGCCTGCACATATTTTAAATGTCCAAAAATAATCAGGGTGAAAATCTTGGCTATATGAATATTTCAAGAATATATAGTAATTCAAGCTGATGAACTCACTGAATCTGGTTTGCTCCTCAAGATGCAATGTGTTTTTCCTCTCTGGAGACTCTCCTTTATCCTTTCAAAGATGTTGAAGTCTTCTTTGTTTCAATACCCTTTGTTCTCATGAAAAGAAGCTACTCACTCATTGACTCAGGAGACCCTTTATTCACAATAGCTGGAATTAAACCTAGACACAGGGGGTGCTTAGTTGCCAGTAGCTTGAATTTAAATAAAAAATAAATTAATCAAATCAAGTCATGTTCACGCCTCCAGATTTCAAAAGATTGATGTGACTATCTTTTTATCTAATCCTTGGCTTAAAGACATACAATTAAGGAGGACTGAGTGCATCTAAAAGGAGAGGTTCCTAACCCTTCATGCTTATAAACTGTGCTTTGGCGTCACGCTTCCTGCACGTGAAAGGGCTCCTCTAGCCCCTAGTCCTTCATCAATTAAGACTGTCCTACCAGAAGGACACAGCAGCTGCCAAAATCCCACCTGTCCCAATCCCTCCATTGGACCTGACTGGGAGAAGTATGGCCTTCTTCTCCACGGCCCTTGTTCTCTAAATAATCGGACATGACTGGGCAACTGAATAACAATGTAGAAGCTTAAACTTATCTGTCATTGTTTCCTTATTCCTGAGACCTACTTAAAGATGGGCAGGCTAATTATTATCTCAACTACATTATCTTGAAAGGGGTGAGAAGAGTTTATAACTCTTGGAACGAGAACATTCTTATAACTTTTTTTTGTTTTTTCTGATTGTTTTGTTGCTAAGTTGTGTCCAACTGTTTGCAACACCATGGACTTACGTAGCCTCCAGGTTCCTCTGTCCATGGGATTTCCCAGGTAAGAATACTGGAGTGGGTTGCCATTTCCGTCGCCAGGGGATCTTCTTGACTCAGGGGTAGAACCTGATTCTCTTGCATTGCAAACAGATTCTTTACTGCTGTGCCACTGGGGAAGCCCCTTGCTAGTAATTAATTTTGAAACAATACTTTTTTGAAGAAAGGAAATTCATGATTCCCACTTTTAAAATAACAATATTATTTAGGAAATTTTTATATTGTTCTGATAGAGATATTCATGTACAAGCATTGGCCAAGTATAAAAGGTTGGAGGGGAATTTCAGGCAGAAGAAACAATGGATGCAGAGGTAAACAGGAGTTCAACAGCTTGCCAATAATAGGAAGCTAAAAGAAGTTTGAAATGAATGATGGAGTATCATAAGACTCGTGAGAGAGAAGGACAGAGGGGTAAGGTAAAGGCCAAATGATTTTTTTTAAAATATGTTGTTTTATGTTTATAAGTTTAAATTTTAACTAAAATTTCTAAGAACTACTGAAAAATTTTATTCAAGGGATGACATGGTTGAACTTCAAATTTTAGAATGGATAATCGAGCAGAGGCAAAAAGGGTTGCTTGGAGAGCATCACATTGGAGACAGAGACACAAGTGTGACTTTGGGGAAGTTAATCAACCCCTCTGAGCCTCAGTTTCCACATCTGCAGAGTGGAGAGGAAGAGAACCTATTTCATTTGTGGCATAAATATATAGTGATACACATGAAGTACAATGTGTCTGAGATTTGGGAAGCAATCAAAACGACTGTTTTGATAAAGCTACCTAGACAGAGTCAGGGTGGAGGGTTGTGGAGTTGGAGGGAGATAGCAGGGAGGAAAGAAAAGGATTTATTTGTCTATTCATCTAAAAAGCATTTCTTGAGTGTCTGTTCTGTGTTAGACATAGTGTGAGACAATGAAGTACACTCGTTATCTGATAGATAAACCAGCAACAGTGTCAGCCAGATCTCCTATCCTAGCTAAAAGCTACTGAGTTACCAAAGGAGCACTTGTATTGAAGATAGTATATCATTCACTCTTTGAAGGGTTTTTTCTATTATAGTTAGAAATGAAGAGCACACTCTAAAAATCACCACTTCGTTAATAAATTCTTTAATCCCATATTCTTTGTCAATCTCTTTTAACAGTGATTTCCTTTTAATATCTATTCACATTGTTTCTCTCTTTTGCGTGTCAAAGCTGAGCGCTTGCACAATGCATGGGGACTTTGACAGGCACAACGTCAATTAATTCTTACATTGATTTGGTAGCTAAACAGTAAAAGTGAAATGTACCCTTTAGATGAAAATTTGCTCTGAATTTTTTGTAGACAGTTCAATATTACATCCTTATTTTTTTCTATGGAAAAAGTAAACAGATTTTTTTATGCCATAGACTATACAGATCTTGGTCCTACAAAATTTTGCTGTAAACAACTAAAACCCAGAATTGAGTAAAAGGATTTTACAGTGTTGTATATCACTGTATTATTAAAACATATCTGAATAAAGCCAAGATTGTATCTGTATGAGATTAAACTAAATAAACCTATAAGGTAACTGTATATTTATACATAAACCTGCCCTAAAGGTATTTATAAATCTACAAAGTAATAACACGGGTATGTTACCTTTACTGACTTCTTTATGTCAGTTTTAAAACAAGCCAGTTAAATCTTTTTCGATACTTGAATATTCCAAGAAAGTTTTACTCTTTTTTCCATTCAAAGATTTTTTTTTCATTTCATTAGACTTGAAGAATAAGTCTAGCCATCCCAGAGATTACCTAATTAATTTCCTTTAGTTATCTGAAGTGCAGTCATTGCTCCAAAAACAATCCATAAAGCCTCACAGCTTTCATTTTTCAAATAATTTTCCTCTTGTTACCTCTTTTACTAATAACAGAATTCCTTCTAGAGTACGTCACTTCTTCCCCAGGGCTATCATTATCTCATTTGTCAAAAACTCATAATGTTGAATGGAATAATTTGGTAAAGGAAAACCACATGACATCAAAGCAGAAGTCAATCTATCATCTTCCTAGACCAAGAATAGATCTATTCTTGAGTGATAACTCATGATCCAGGACAATAAGCAATTTCAAATGATTACATTTAGAGGGTAGTGCTATCTACTGGACATTTTCCAGAGGAGTAACAACTACCACTTGTACATATGAACTAACAATAAATGGTTATACATTTTCGAGTGACTTTAACTAGATCTTACACAAATAAAAAATTTAGAAAAATAAATCCCAGTCTGGGAAAAGTGTACAACCACTTTGAATCATCAAAAAGAATGTGAAAAAGCTAAGGAGCATTTGAGGATATAATCCTATATGATAAAACACCATGGCTTTAATTTATCCCCTTCCATTTAAATCCCTCTTCGTAACTTTAAAAAGGATTAATTTTATTTTTGTTCAAAAAGACATTTCAAAACATTTTTAATTTTCAGAAATATCTTAATCATCCCTAGTGTTTCCTACAAAGAATTAATTTAAAAATTCAGTCTGTATAAACCTTCCATTATATATATGGGTTACCATTACTAAATATAGAGACACCAACTCTTCATAAACTCTTCATAAAACGTGGTAGAAGTTGTTAAAAGCAGTTTCTAAATGTATCCCAATTTAAATTTAGTCTAGTTTCAATTTTCATTTTTGGCAGTTTTTAACAAAGTTTCATACTAAGCAAGAAGTAAGATTTTTACAGATATATGAATTGTTTAGGAACATTTCTTCTCAGCTTCATTGTCTAGGAACAGATTTGCATGCAAATATGCTTAGCTAAACTTGAACTATAGAATGGAGAGAATATAATTTGGGAAGGGAAAAAAGTATGCAAGATGCCTCCAGATATGCAAAAGTAATCCTATTTAGTCAGAAATACTTGCATTGTAGCATCAATTGTAGCACAAACTAATTCCTTCCTTTTTTTAAAATGAGAAGGAACAGATATTTCAGTAGATAAAATAGCAGACATACTAAAGGGGACCTAAATTTATGCAGCAACCTAAATTTATTCCTTAGCATTCTATCTTGAAGACACAGAGCTGTTTTTTAATAACTCTAAAACAGTGGTGTTTGGGAAGAGTAGTCTGAGGGAAGGTAACAGAAGTAAACAATGTATGTGTCCATATACACATATGGCTACACATATAATATTTTATATATTTTAATATTATAAAAGTATATGTCAATATATACATATACATACATATGCATGTATATACTTTTATAGTCAGGGTAGGGCAGGGAATATAAGAGATAGAGGATTTTGGTTTTCCAGGAGGAAAACAAAACAAGATATTATGGTTGTATCTTTAGTTACATCAGGATAATATATGTGTAGCCAGTGGCGTGATGGTAAACAGGTATGGAATTCTCAGGAATGCTACATTGTAGAGATGGAGGAAGGGGAAGCCTCAAGCTGACAGAGGAGTTGCCAGAGAAATAGAACACACACACAGCATAGGCCGCGGAAACCCAGAGGCAGCAGTGTGTGAAGAAGACGGGAGTGGTCCTGGAGGTAAACGCTCCAGAAAACGTTATCATGACTCAGAATTTTCAACTGCATTTATTAATAAGGAGGTGATTGCTGACCTTAACAAGACACATTGCAGACAAAACCTAGGAGAGGAAAGCTGGACTTCAGCAGATTGAGATGTGGTGGGTGGAGAGTTAAAATGGTGGGAGTGGTAGCAAATGTGGTCAATTCTTGTGATTTATTAATAGGTGTGAAGGGAAGGAAGCAGAAAATGGGACATCTGAAAATTTGCTTTCTTTTCAGATGAAAGAAGTTTCCGATGTTGATGATTAGAAACACAGGTTTTTAACCTGTATACCTGATATTCATGTAGATTTTAGAATTTTAGAATAATTCAAGAATTGAATCTTAAATGTAAATTGAAATCTTGCCCAATATGAGCACCCTTTCTATAAAGGCCGCTTTAGAATATCACCCAGACTCTGCTTGGGCATGTCCCGTGGTAGGAAACTCACTACTTCGTAAAGGCTCTGGTTGCATTACTACAAACCTCTGCCACTTGAAAAGTACCTTGGTAAAATCACACCACTGATCCAATGGACGTGAACTTGAGCAAACCCGGGAGATGATGAGGGACAGGGAGCCTGGCGTGCGGCTGTCCGTGGGCTGGCAAAGCGCTGAACACGACGTGGAAACAAGAACAAGTAAACCGACGTGAACGTGCTCTGCTCTGACATGGAGAAGGCTTAGCCTTTTGCCACCATGTGTAAACAGAATACTGCGTGTCTTTAGTTTTTCCAGCCTGTCAACCCTTCCCATCATCCAGGTCGTTCTCCTGTGGGTGAATTCTAGTTTATGAATTTCCACTTAAAAGAGTAGTGCAGCCAATTAAGTCATTAAAAGCAACTTTTCCACTGTCCCCTTGTGGATGTTGAATACAGCCAGACTGTTAGCATCTATGAGTTTCTGTTAACACAGCAGTACTCTTTGCCCTGTGTCCTGTCAAGCGTGACACTGCATTCACTGATTCTCCTGCAAAGGAACATTCAGATGATCTTCTTGAGAGAGCTGATTGTCATCTGCACAACGACCTAGTTATCATCTTTTCCAAAATGCCACAGCTGGCTTTTAATAGCATTCTCATCATGACACTAAGTGGTCAGCTAGGCCATCAGAATCTTGCTTTCAAAGGGCTAAAGCCTAATCTTGTCCTTTTCATTGGTACCCTGTACTGTCACTTAACCTGTCATTAAAATACAGTGCACAGGCATTAAATATTTTTTCAGTGTGCTTCTCATTAAATACTTTATGACCTTTTGTAAAAATATAGCTTAGAATTTAAATGTTAATGCCTTTTGAGTTGAGCACCATTTTTCCAGGAAAGCATCATGATGTCTAATGGGAAGCACTATAGTAAGTTCTGTGGAAGCTTACATGTTTCTCTAGGAGCCCATATCTCAGATCATTTTCATTCCTGTATTCATTCAGCAAATATGCATTGAGTGCCTCCATGCACTGGGGAGGCATGTGCTGGGCCCTAGGGAGAGAGCAAGCAATGAAACACACAAGATTGCTGCCTCCACAGGGAGTCCACTCGATGGAGAGATGGACATTTTTGCCCAAGTTAACACAAACAGTGCCACTTTACAGACTATGATGGATGCTGAACAAGGCATTGTGAAAGGTGAAACTGGAGCAGGTGATGCCTAATTTAGTCTGAAAAGTCAGGAAAGTGACATTAGACTCAGCTAGAAGGATCAGTATGTGTTTGGTTTGGCTTTCTTTCCCTTGTTCGTTTCTTTATTTCCAGAGAAAGTGGGTAAGAGCATCTCAGACAGAAAGAACATAAAACATTCTATGTGAAGTTTTAGGAACTGTTTTTTGTTGTTGTTCTTTGTGTTTTTTTTTTTCTTCCAGTTTTACTCTGATGTAATTAACATATAGCACTGATGTACAGAATAATGATCTGACTTCTATACACCATGAAATGATTACCACCATAAGTTTAGTGAATATCTGTTATGTCATGTAGACACAATATTAAAAGATTAGATTTTTTTTTCTTTTGATGAGAACACAGGATTTATTCTTTTAACTTTCACATATAACAGACAACAAAGTTAATTATGTTTGTCATATTGTACATTACATCTCTAGTACTTATTTACCTTGTAACTGGAAGTTTGTACCTTTCGACCACCTTCATCCTATTCTATTCCACCCCTCCCCACTCTGGTAACCACAAATCTGATCTCTTTTCCTATGAGTTTGTTTAAAGTTCCTGGAACTGTTTTAAGCCTTGATTTTTCCCTGTGCATAAAGACATCTGAGACATCATGGTTTGATCTGTGCAAATGTAAGACACAGCTATAAATAAGTGAATAAATTTTGCAGGTGTTAAAAAATGGATTCTTTGGCATGCACATAAACACAGCCTCCTCAGTCATATGTATAAAAGGAAGAAATTTTCTGAAGATGCCAGCTCATCCAAGGATGATGAGAACCCTATATCAATATTTTTTCATTTGCTAGAAACTGGCTCAATTTATTTTTTCATTCAAGATAACTTCTTCAAAGAGAATGAAATGCTCTGAGTCAAGGGTCCCCTCCAGGTTAGAGAACATGCGTGCATGCATGCTAAGTCGCTTCAGTTGTGTCTGACTTTGCAACACTGTGGACTGTAGCCCCCCAGGTTCTTCTGTCCATGGGGGCTTCTCCAGGCAAGAATACTGGAGTGGGTTGCCATGCCCTCCTCCAGGGAATCTTTCCAACCCAGGGATCGAACCCATGTCTCTTATGCCTCCTGCAATGGCAGGTGGGTTCTTTAGATTTAAAAAAAAACAAAGGCAGCATTATTGAGGTATACTAGACAAATAAAACTGTGAAATATTTGAAGCATGCATTGTGGTGGTTTGATATACAACTACATTGTGAAAGAAGTCCCTTTATCTAGTTAATAGATCCATCACCTTACATTTTTACACACACACTCACACACACACAAACATACAGATGAGAGCATTTAAGTTCAACTCTTTTTGAAAATTTTGATTATACTACACAGTTGTCAACTATATTCACCATGATTTACATTAGATCCTCAGAGCTTATCATCAAAAAGACACAAGATAAGTGTTGGTGAGAATGTGGAGAAAGAGGAATATTTTTGTGTGTGTGTGGGGGGGGGGGGAATGTAAATTCCCACTGTGAAAGACAATATGGAGGTTCCTCAAAAAATTAGACACATGGGAATTCCCTGGCAGTCCAGTGGTTGGGACTTGGCAGTTTTACCGTGTGGACCTGAGTTCAAACCCTGGCCAGGGAACTAAGATCCCATAAACCACATGATGTAGCCAAAAAAAAAAAGAAAAAAGTTAGAAATAGAGCTACCATAAGATCTAGGAATCCCACTTCTATATAAAAAGGGTCTATATAAAAAGGGTCTATATAAAAAGAAAAATTGAAAGCAGAATATCAGAGAGATTTATGTGTTTTCCTGTTCATTGCACCATTATTTGTAATCACCAAGATAAGGAAACAACGCAAGCATCCGTGATTGGATGAATGGATAAAGATGCGGTATATGTTTACATCATATTTGCCCATGAGAAAGAAAGAAACCTTGCATTTGTGACAGCACAGACTGACCTTAATGCCATTATGCTAAATTAAATAAGCCAGAGAGACAAAGATAAATAGCACATGATATCATTTATATACAAAATCTACTTTAAAAAACAAACAAACATGAAACTTACAGAAACAGATTAAAGAAGATGGCTGTCAGGGGCTAGAGCATGGGGAAATGGAAAAGGTTAGTAAAATGGTACTAGCTTTCAGGGTACCCTTCCAAGGTGGGAGATCCTTAAAGATGCCTTAGAATTTGTGAGCAACCAAAACAGAATCAATAATATGTGCAGTTTTTCTAAGGAAATATGTCCATTATATTTTCAATTCTTCCTTCATTGATGGTTAAGCTTATGCTGAGCCATATACAGTCCATTCTGTCAACATGAAAAAAGACATTTTTGAGGAAGGCAAAATAGAAAGCTAATTTCATAAAAAACTGAGAGAAGTTTTTCATCTGTATTTTCATGGTTAATTTCATCTAAAAACACCACTCTATTTCAAATAATACCTAATGGCCTACCTTTCAGAGAGCATCTCAGGAAAGATTTGCTGAATAGATATTCTCTGGCAGAAGTCTGAATATTTTCAGATCTATCTTTAAGACCCACCAATGTGCAGTGGTGTCAGAGTGTTAGGGTGACTAGCTGTCTCAGTTTGCCTAAAGACACATGTGGTTTTAGCAAAAGGAGTCCTACGTGCCAGGAAACCCCTCAGTCCTGGACCACCTGGCATAGTCAGTCACTTAGATTGTGTTCAGATATGCCAAAATAGACAAAATTTTAAAAAATACTGTTTGTCACAAAAAATAATTAACTAAAGACATGCTGGCTATTTGCAGGGGCAGGGGAAGTAGGTTCATTAAAAGGAAAGTTTCTAAGGGAAGAGTGTTATAAGAGAAGCTCAAGGATATATCATACAACACAGAGAACAGAGCCCATGTTTTGTAATAACTATAAATAGAAATGTATAAAAATTTTACCTTTTTTTAAAAAGAGAAGAGATTTACATAAAAGTGGCGTTCATAGGTCATCAAGACCCCAGTACTGTGACAATTTGGGAAGTAAAGCACACGCACGAACATGCGCGCGCACACATCCTTACCTCCACCCCATCATATGGGCATTTATGCTACCTGTGACCAAAATCCTGCAGGACTGCTATCAGCAATAGCGTAAATAAGTGGGAAACTTTTTCAAAATGGAAATTTTTGGTGAGACTTTAGCCAAATTTGGGAGATAAAACTCACCTTTTCACCTCTTTGTGTAGCACACTTGAATAAAACAAACCTATGTTTCATACATCAGTTTTAGCTGGTAACATTTCATCCTTATTGTATCAAAAAACCACATAGCCTCTGAACATACTATCAGAATCTGAGTTCTGCTTCCTTCCAGTCCTGGGTTTCCAGGAACTTTGGGGGGATGCATGGATTTATTATTCTAATGAGTGACTGTGAAACGGCTACCTCCCTTGTCCTGCCTTCGGGAGCTGATTATGCTCTAAGTTCTATGCCAAGAATGCTCTGGATATCCTGATACAGCATTTTGCCAAGGCAGTTATTCCCCCTGTCAGCTCACATGAATACGAACCTTCTGATTGAGAGTTTGACCAGCTTTTCTGTATGGAGAAGTGGTTGAGAACAGGTAAAAGTGATTAGTGGAAAATGTCTGCTAATACAAGATATTTTAACTGGGTCACTGAGCTTGGATGATAACCAGAAGTTTGTCCTTTTCTTTATAGACAAATGAATATGACAGAACAAATATGGTGATGCTAGGATGGTTTTAGGTTTCAGCTTTCAGGGTGAACCAAAAGCATCATTTCAAGGAGGCAGTTGTTCTTGATTCTCTGTAATCTGCTCACCCCCCAACGCCTTGTTCTTTTTTCTCTCTTCCCCAGGACATATTGTGGCTTATCTAGTGATGAAGTGAACAAGACTGGAGAAGGCTGGAGCTAGAAGTCTAGTGAGACACAAATGATCAAGCAAAGGGTAGTTGGTAATTCAGAGGATGGGTTGATAGGTACCTGAACATATAGATAAGCCCCAAATTAAAAGGTCCAGCTATAGGAAATGTTCAGGAGGTAAGGGAGATATTACACACGGGCAAGATGTATAATCTATTGGTTCTTAAGGTGGAGGCAATAGATGAAGGTGTTGCAAGAAAGGTGGTTGGCATTGGAATCCCAGCATGAAAAATCCAGCACTTGTTGGCAGGAAATCCAGACAAACACAGTCACTAGGCAACCAGGTTGGAATTCTATCTCAACGTGGCAACAAAAGAGATCAGTTACTAGGAAACCAGTGTACCTAAGTCAGAGAGGGATCAACTTTCTCCAATGGAACAACAGAGATTATGTTCACTACTCTCATTTCTATATTGTATGGCCAAGGAAGAAGACTTGTAAACCAAATCCTTGACATGAAAAAGAAACCCATAAGGGCCTCCATTAAAAAAAAAAAAAAAAAAAAAAAAAAATTCATTAAGAAAACAAAAACCAATGTATTAGCTCTCATTGTTTAGCTAATTACATGAGTCAAATGTTTAATTGGTACATATTGTAAACTTTCAAAAGAGTTAAGAAATGCAACCCTTTATCTCTGAGTAGCAACTATTCATCCTGAAAATAGCCTCACCTCTAATTGGTTGCCATGCATTATCTGCTGAGCTCAACACCATGCAGTTTTGATCTCAGGTCTCTGTAATCAGTCCTCCTGGTTGTCAGAGCAAAATCTCCAGAGATTTATTCCCGCAATCTAAGAAGAGATGTGAATCTAGGGCACAATTGAATATTTTATAGAAAGTTCCATCTGGATTTTTTTCACATGTGTCTAGTCCCATCTGAAACCATTTACAGGTCATAAATACAAAGCTAAGAGCAAAAATTAATAGTAGAATATCATTATAAATCTATAGCAGAGGTATTGAGTATATATGTACCTTATAGAGCAAGGAGATGATCTATGGTGCATATATAGTACTAGAGAGAGAATTATTGGTTATAATAAGTGCTATCACTTTGGGTTTTCTTCTCAATTTCACTCTTTGCCATTGGTTCTTGAACTTTGGCCTCTGGACCAGAAACATCAGCATTACCTGTGAATTTCTTAGAGATACAAATTTGGGAGGTGGCGCTAGTGGTAAAGAATCTGCCTCCCAAGCCAGAAGACAAGAGATGCGAGTTCGAACCCTGGGTCAGGAAGATCCCCTGGAGGAGGGCATGGCAATCCACTCCGGTATTCTCACCTGGAGAACCCCCATGGACAGAGGAGCCTGGCAGGCTACAGTCTGTGAGTCACAAAGAGTTGGACACGGCTGAAGCAACTTAATGTTCACGCACCCAGATCTACAACCAAAAACTCTGGAAGCAGGGCTAAGTAATCTGTGTACCAGGCCCTCCATGTGATGTGATGGAAATTTAAGCTTGAGAGCTACCAGGTTCTATATCAGGTTACAAATCTGCATCTGTTCCCCAATACCAGATGAGAGGAGACTTAGAGAGATAGCATAGCCAAAACATGTCTAAAATCAAGTTGTTCATCTCTTCAGCATACTGGTTCCCCTTTTCTGCATTTTCTGCCCTAGCTAATCAGATCTGCCCCATAACTCAGTCTATTTGTCATCTATTGCTGTGTATTATTCCCCAACTTTAGCAGCTTGAGACAATAAACACTTACTATTCAACACCATTTCTGAGGGTCAGGATTCTGAGAATGGATTAACTTCATGGTTCAGGCTCAGGATCTCTCATGAAGTTGTGGTCAAGCTGGTACCATAGTCATATGATGGCTAGTTTGGGTTGGAGAATTGACTTCTGAGCTCATTCACACAGCCATCATCAAAAGGCCTCAGTTTCTCAGCATGCAGACTTATACATAGGGCTACTCATTAGAAGTCAGCTGCTTTCTCAGAGCAAATATTTGAGAATAAGCAATGAAGGCAGAAGTCACAGTTACCTTATAACCTAATACTAAAAGTCACACACCATCCCTTTTTGCATATTGTATTGACCAAAAAGACCAACCCTGGTGCAATCTGAGATGGGGTTACCAAAGGGAGTAATGCCAGGTGTGGACCATAGGAAGTCATCTGGAAGACTGGCAAGACTGGAAGACACCTGCAAGAAATATCATAATAGTTTCAACTCTCTTGCTCTCACTGCCATATACAGCCTATAGTTGACTCATCACTTACATATTTAATATCTTCCACACTGTCTCCTTCTTTTTAGTGCAGCTACCCCTGCCCTATTTACCTTTTTTTGCAGTCTTGCATATCATCCCTAAGTTTCTATTCCTGGAAGAGTTCATTTGCTGTGATTCTATCCACCTAGAATATCCTCCTTCTACTCCAAAACTCAAAGCAAATGCTATCTTTTCTGGTACCTTCATCAAAATGAATTGTGCTCATCACATACTACTTCTATTGTACTGCCAACACAGAATTAGTTGCAATTATAGTTAGCTTTTTCAGAGTCTTGATCTCAAGATTAGATTTTAATCTCCCCAGGGTTAAGGGCTTTATTTTAGTCATCTTTGTAAATATCTATAAAATGCACCATCGGGGTCTGTTAAATTACAGTATATAATTTCAACAGGCCCTCACATACGGGAAATGATTCACTCTATTTTTAACAATGCAAAGGGGAGATATTAAGTATGAATTTGAAATAATCATGACTATTCTGCTGAAGAGTAGTCATTCCTGCCAGATTCCAACTGGAAAAACTGCTTATCATGTCTAGGCTATTTTGACATTTGAAAAACTTTTCCTAAGGATCAATGGAAGAGTGTCCTTCTAAGCAACACAAAACCCAGAGCCACGTGTGGAGACAGCAGTGGTGAATGGCTTATGAACAAGCTAAATATGGTGATGGGTGTTGTTCAGTTGTTAAGTTTTGTCCAACTCTTTGCGACCCCATGGATTGTAGCCTGCTATGTTCCTCTGTCCATGGAATTTCCCAGGCAAGAATATTGGAGTGGGTTGCCATTTCCTTCTCCAGGGCATCTTCCCAACCCAGGGATTGAACCCAAGTCTCTTGCTTGGCAGATGGTTTCTTTACCACTGAGCCGCCAGGGAAGCTACCGAATAGGGTGATAGAAGCTCCTAAAGGGTTTTATCAAGGGGAGTACCTGATCGTACTTGTATTTGGGAACATAAACTCGGGGATAGTTAATTGAAGACTATTCACCTGAAATGGAGGGGTGTGGGATGCTAGAGAACGAGTTACAGGGGACGTATGGAAGCCAAGCAAGGGGTTGATGGTGTAGACTGGTCAATGGTAATGCAGAGAGATGGAGAGAAGAGAGTCATTTAAGGGGGAGAACTTGCCAGACTTGCTGATTGACTAAACGATTGATTGTGAAGAAAGAGAGAAGGAGGCCTAGAATGAAACCTAGGTGGGGTTTTGTATCTGTGAATCTGGCCTTATGCAGCATCACTTGGTGGAATAAACACCTCAGAACATTACCTTTACACAACATGGCACCAGCATCATTGTCATATTTGGAAGACAACTCCTTCTGGGGGAGGCCACAGGAGTTATCAGGAAATTACACTGACCTTTTCCACAAATGAATAGGCTCAAAATTAGATTCTTACAGCAACTGACTAAGAGGAAAGCTATTAAACTGTCAGGCAAGAGCTCACCATGGTTTTTATGAATTACCATGATTCATCTTTCCAGGGGAAGGATCCTAGCAAGAATCATTTCTGCTGCTTCTCAGGAGTTCCTGCAGGATCCATCATATACTAGAGCATTAGAACATAAAGAATGATTCATAATAACAGCATCAAGATTTGACTGGACATCTACACACAAAAGGTGCATTCTTGATATGGCATTATCAAGTCTGTGATGTGGTTTTACTAAATCAACGTAATTTTCCTGTTTGTGTTATTAATGTCTTTTTCATGTAAGTTTAGGGATTACAGAGATACAGAATATAGCTATGTGTGAAACAAAATCTTTCTAACTAAACATGGTCAATTGACACCAATTACAACAGTCTCACACAGTAACAGTTTTATGTGTTTTTAAGGAAACGGTGTTCTTATATTACATATTATATTTGAGAGCTATTTAATAATGGGGAAGTAGTCAGTAGAATATAACATGTCTTACATAGTATTTTTTAAACATGTGAAGCTGAATACATTTAGATGGAGCAAGAATATTTCAGCCCACAGTCACATATATTTCTCATTTTTTCATCACCCAACTCACTTTTTTCTTTCCTATTCCTACCTGGCTTCAGAGTCGGGAATGTTGAAAGAGAACAACCAGGAGGGCTGGAATGGATGTCCTTGATTGTAGTTAATATAGATCACTGAGCCAATTTGAAAGGAGGCAGAAACATTTGGGATAGCTACACTGAAATTTATGGGGATCACCTTGTCTGGGAGCTGCAAGCTGTGTTGGCCTGTCATCACTCTGATTCCCTTCAGTGGCTCTTAAGATAAAGCCTGGGGATTTCCCTCATGGTCCAGTGGTTAGACCTCACCTTCCAGCACAGGGGTGCAGCTTCCATCCCTGGTCATGGATCTAAGGAGCCACATGCCTCTTGGCCAAAAAACCAGAACATAAAACAAGCAAAATTGCAACAAATTCAACAAAGACTTTAAAAAATGGTCTGCATCACACACACAAATATATGTATATTTATATATGTACATACATGTATATATATATATATAGTCTGAAATCCCTAAGGAAGCTCCCAAGGCTGCCTGTAGTCTGGTCCCTGCCCACACATTTAACCTCTGTCCTGCCCCTCACCCTCCCTCCAGCCGCAGAGTCTCATGGGTCCAGCAGCAGTGGAGGCCTGGAATCCCACCTGGCTTTTCCTCCAGGCCCTAGACACTCATTTTCCAGCTCCCAGTAGTGTGACTTGCTAACACCCATGCCTCAGTCCCATCCTGGGTGCTGCCCTCTGCAAACTCGCCTAAGGACCCATCCTCCACCTCATGGACAGAAGTCCACAAGGGGGTACAGGGGTGTAATGTGAGGCAGCTCTGAATGGTCACCCCAGCTCCAGAGCCTGTCTCACCTCCTTACAAGTGTGATTCCAATAAACAGCTGATCGTAGATCTCCATCTCAGAGTCTCTTCCCAGGGAACCCAACTCAAGACACAAGTGCCATTCATGCCTTCCCAGAAGACTGTCACTGCTCTTTCCTCTGTCTGGGATGTTCTTTAGTCATCCTCCCTCCTTTCTAACTCTGAGTGTCTCACCTGCAACTGTTTCTTAACTCTGGGATCATTTCCTCAGGAATGCCTTTCCTGAATGACCATCTAATTCAAGTCCCGCTGTTACATGCTTGCATGGAAACTATTTCTCTTCTATCAGAGGACTGCTTTAAGTCAGAAAGAGAAAGATAAATACCATGGAATTGGTATTTATGATTGGCATTTATGATACATGGAATCTAAAATACAACACAAATGAATTTATCTATGAAACAGAAACAGACATAGAGGACAGGCTTCTGGTTGCCTTGGAGGCAGATGGGGTAAGGATGGATAAACAACAAGGTCCTACTGTATAGCACAGGGAACTATATTCAATGTCCTAGGATAAACCATAACGGAAAAGAATATGAAAAACAATATATATGTATGTGTATAATTAAATATCTTTGCTCTACAGCAGAAATGAACACATTAAAAATTAACTATACTTCAATAAAATAATTTTTAAAAAAATCAGAGGACTTCTGTCTCCGATTATATGGGCTCTACTTTGCATGCTTGATTCATGTGTCACCTACCTAACAGAAAACTCATGTGAGTAGGGGCGCTTCTTGTTCTTGCTCACCATTGCTGTTTCAGGACAGAGCACTGAATTTGGCTCAGATTTGGAATTCATCAAACATACATTAAATTAATTAATGATTTGGTGAATGAATGTCCTCTGCCATCATTTTTATCTGAAGGACAACCATATGATAAACTGTGATCACTGTCTCTATCAAGGTTACCTTGGGCTTTTTCTTGTTGTTCTTATGCTGGGTCTTTGTTGCTGCATGTGGGCTTGTCTCCAGGTGCAGAGAGCCAGGGCTCTCTAGCTGCGGTCCTCAGGCTTCCCATGGTAGTGACTTCTCTCGTTGTGCAGTGTAGGCTCTAGGAGTGTGGGCCTCAGTCACTGTGGTGCTCAGTAGCTCTGGCTCCCAGGCGCCACAGCACAGGCTGGCTCCAAAGCATGCAGGATCTTCCCAGACCAGGGATTGAACCTGTGTATCCTGCATTGGCAGGCAGATTCTTAACCACTGGACCACCAGGGGAGCCCTGCAGATTGTTTTCTTAATCTGTTATGTCTGAAGCTAAACTTAGAAAAAAGCTGAAGTTGAAAACAAGAGGTAAGTGTTTCCTCTACCCCACCCCCAGCACCGTGCTTCACAGTAGGAATTTCAAACGGTTAATGGACAATAATAACCCAAGAGTTAAGAATTTGAATCAGAATCAGTATTTTATCATGATCTTTTGAAGATTTTATAGTGAAACAGTGAGTGGAAAATTGATTTCCAAATTAAAGAGGACAAAAGCTCTCTTTGCTTCTGTATTCAGAGGCTTTTGTTCTAGAAATTATTTTTAGTGTTGGTAAATTATGCTAATTAAGACAACTAAGCTAAAAAGCAGTATATTTGGAACCGAGCGAACATATTTTACTAATTTTTTTTATTTCCTAAGTATATTTAAAATTAGATTTTTTTTTTTTAAGATTATCTGATTGTTAACGTGGTTGGAGAGAAAGGAGAAATCCATCCCAGCCAACTGAGCACATTCATAAGCAAGTTACCCAAGGCCACAGTCATGGGGGTCAGGGGACACAGAGTGTTTCTAAACTTTGGTTACCAGCTCTGAGCAAAAGCAAAGCAGACCCTGGCAGTCAGAGGCAGGCCTGGCATTGCCGTTTAGACCTTAGTGTTGCTAGACACTCGCCTGGCACCCAGGGCCAAGGGGCAAGGTTCTCCGGCTGGATGTAAACAATTTAATCAAAGCCACATCAGTCACGACGCTCTGTGACTTTGATGGATCAGGACACAGTCAAGACTACCTCCAAACTATATCTGAACGCTGACATAAACAAGAACATTGTCCAAACACTGTTACCAAAATCACGAACATTCCCTATCCTGGCTGACAGGAGAGCTGCTGCTTTACTAATTATAGCTTAAGCTTGGCTTCATTCCTCCTGTTACTTAGATGAGATTTCATAAAGATAATAACATTAGGCCTGTTTTAAATCCCTTGTACTGAGTGGCCACACAGCTCCCTGTGGTATGTGTTTGCCCTGTTGCAATGAGCCAATAAACTCCACTTTGTTTAACTAAAGACATATTCCTGGAGGTCTTTGGAAGCCATTGAAAGCTCCCAATGATGTAGAAGTAATATGTAGAGAGCTATATAAGAATAGTCAAAGGAAAATGATATTCCACACAAATAGAGACCAAAAGAAAGCAGGAGTAGCAATACTCATTTCAGATAAAATAGACTTTGAAATAAAGACCGTGAAAAGAGACAAAGAAGGACACTACATAATGATCACAGGATCAATCCAAGAAGAAGATATAACAATTACAAATATATATGCACCCAACATAGGAGCACCACAATATGTAAGACAAATGCTAACAAGTATGAAAGGGGGAATTAACAATAACACAATAATAGTGGGAGACTTCAATATCCCACTCACATCTATGGATAGATCAACTAAACAGAAAATTAACAAGGAAACATAAACTGTAAATGATACAATAGACCAGTTAGACCTAATTGATATCTATAGGACATTTCACCCCAAAACAATCAATTTCACTTTTTCTCAAGTGCACATGGAAACTTCTTCAGGGTAGATCACATCCTGGGTCATAAATCTAGCCTTGGCAAACTAAAAAAAATTGAAATAATTCCAGTCATCTTTTCTGACCACAATGCAGTAAGATTAGATGTCAATTACAGGAGAAAAACTATTAAAAATGCCAACATATGGAGGCTGAACAACACGCTGCTGAATAACAAACAAATCACAGAAGAAATCAAAAAAGAAATCAAAATATGCATAAAAACAAATGAAAATGAAAACACAACAACCCAAAATCTATGGGACACTGTAAAAGCAGTGCTAAGGGGAAGTTTCATGGCAATACAGGTTTACCTCAAGAAACAAGAAAAAATTCAAACAAATAACCTAACTCTACACCAAAAGCAACTAGAAAAGGAAGAAATGAAGAACCCCAGGGTTAGTAAAAGGAAAGAAATCTTAAAAATTAGGGCAGAAATAAATGCAAAAGAAACAAAAGAGACCATAGCAAAACTCAACAAAGTCAAATGCTGGTTCTTTGAGAAGATAAATAAAACTGACAAACCACTAGCCAGACTCATCAAGAAACAAAGGGAGAAAACTCAAATCGACAAAATTAGAAATGAAAATGGAGAGATCACAACAGACAACACAGAAATACAAAGGATCATAAGAGACTACTATCAGAAACTATATGCAATTAAATGGACAATTTGGAAGAAATGGACAAATTCTTAGAAAAGTACAACTTTCCAAAACTGAACCAGGAAGAAATAGAAAATCTTAACAGACCCATCACAAGCATGGAAATTGAAACTGTAATCAGAAACCTTCCAGCAAACAAAAGCCCAGGACCAGACTGTTTCACAGCTGAATTCTACCAAAAATTCAGAGAAGAGCTAACACCTACCCTGCTCAAACTCTTCCAGAAAATTGCAGAGGAAGGTAAACTTCCAAACTCATTTTAGGAGGCCACCATCACCCTAATACCAAAACCTGACAAAGATGCCACAAAAAAAGAAAACTACAGGTCAATATCACTGATGAACATAGATGCAAAAATCCTTAACAAAATTCTAGCAAACAGAATCCAACAACATATTAAAAAGATCATACATCATGACCAAGTGGGCTTTATCCCAGGAATGCAAGGATTCTTCAATATCTGCAAATCAATCAACATAATACACCACATTAACATATTGAAAAATAAAAACCATATGATTATCTCAATAGATGCAGAGGAAGCCTTTGACAAAATTCAACATCCATTTATGATAAAAAAAAAAAAAAAAAAAAACCCTCCAGAAAGCAGGAATAGAAGAAACATACCTCAACATAATAAAAGCTATATATGACAAACCTACAGCAAACATTATCCTCAATGGTGAAAAATTGAAAGCATTTCCCTGAAAGTCAGGAACAAGATAGGGGTGCCCACTTTCACCACTACTATTCAACATAGTTTTGGAAGTTTTGGCCACCGCAATCAGAGCAGAAAAAGAAATAAAGGGAACCCAAATTGGAAAAGAAGTGAAACACTCACTGTTTGCAGATGACATGATCCTCTACATAGAAAACCCTAAAGACTCCACCAGAAAAATACTAGAGCTAATTAGTGGATATAGTAAAGTTGCAGGATATAAAATCAACACACAGAAATCCCTTGCATTCCTACACACTAACAATGAGAAAACAGAAAGGGAAATTAAGGAAACAATTCCATTCACCATTGCAATGAAAAAAATAAAATACTTAGGAATATATCTACCTAAAGAAACAAAAGAACTATATATAAAAAACTATAAAACACTGGTGAAAAAAATCAAAGAGAACAGAAATAGATGGAGAAATATACTGTGTTTGTGGATTGGCAAAATCAATATAGTGAAAATGAGTAGGCTACCCAAAGCAATCTATAGAGTCAATGCAATCCCTATCAAGCTACCAACGGGATTTTTCACAGAACTAGAACAAATAATTTCACAACTTGTATGGAAATACAAAAACCCTCAAATAGCCAAAGCAATCTTCAGAAAGAAGAATGGAACTGGAGAAATCAACCTGCCTGACTTCAGACTCTACTACAAAGTTACAGTCATCAAGACAGAAACATAGATCAATGGAACAAAATAGAAAGCCCAGAGATAAATCCACACACCTATGGACACCTTATCTTTGACAAAGGAGGCAAGAATATACAATGGAGAAAAGACAATCTCTTTAACAAGTGGTGCTGGAAAAACTTGTCAATCACTTGTAAAAGAATGAAACTAGAACACTTTCTAACACCATACACAAAAATAAACTCAAAATGGGTTAAAGATCTAAACGTAAGACCAGAAACTATAAAACTCCTAGAGGAAAACATAAAAACACTCTCCAGCATAAATCACACCAGGATCCTCTATGACCCACCTCCCAGAATATTGGAAATAAAAGCAAAAATAAACAAATGGGACCTAATTAAACTTAAGAGCTTCTACACAACAAAGTAAACTATAAGCAAGGTGAAAAGGTAGCCTTCAGAATGGGAGAAAATAATAGCAAACGAAGCAACTGACAAAGAATTAATCTCAAAAATATACAAGCAACTCCTGAAGCTCAATTCCAGAAAAATAAATGACCCAATCAAAAAATGGGCCAAAGAACTAAACAG
This sequence comes from Muntiacus reevesi, assembly GCF_963930625.1. Taxonomy (NCBI): domain Eukaryota; kingdom Metazoa; phylum Chordata; class Mammalia; order Artiodactyla; family Cervidae; genus Muntiacus; species Muntiacus reevesi. The sequence continues at coordinate 189,351,194 of NC_089251.1, read as the reverse complement.
ACATTTCTCCAAAGAAGACATACAGATGGCTAACAAACACATGAAAAGATGCTCAACATCACTCATTATCAGAGAAATGCAAATCAAAACCACAATGAGGTACCATTACACGCCAGTCAGGATGGCTGCTATCCAAAAGTCTACAAGCAATAAATGCTGGAGAGGGTGTGGAGAAAAAGGAACCATCTTACACTGTTCGTGGGAATGCAAACTAGTACAGCCGCTATGGAGAACAGTGTGGAGATTCCTTAAAAAATTGGAATTAGAACTGCCATATGACCCAGCAATCCCACTTCTGGGCATACATACCAAGGAAACCAGATCTGAAAGAGACACGTGCACCCCAATGTTCATTGCAGCACTGTTTATAATAGCCAGGACATGGAAGCAACCTAGATGCCCATCAGCAGACGAATGGATAAGGAAGCTGTGGTACATATACACAATGGAATATTACTCAGCCATTAAAAAGAATACATTTGAATCAGTTCTAATGAGATGGATGAAACTGGAGCCTATTATACACACTGAAGTAAGCCAGAAAGAAAAACACCAATACAGTATACTAACGCATATATATGGAATTTAGATGGTAACGATAACCCTGTATGTGAGACAACAAAAGAGACACAGATGTATAGAACAGTCTTTTGGACTCTGTGGGAGAGGGTAAGGGTGGGATGATTTGGGAGAATGGCATTGAAACATGTATATTATCATATGTGAAATGAATTGATAGTCCAGGTTTGATGCATGAGACAGGGTGCTCGGGGCTGGCGCACTGGGATGACCCAGAGGGATGGGATGGGGAGGGAGGTGGAAGAGGGGTTCAGGATGGTGAACACATGTACACTCATGGTGGATTCATGTGAATATATGGCAAAACCAATGCAATATTGTAAAGTAATTAGCCTCCAATTAAAATAAATAAATTTATAATAAAAAGCAAAAAAAAAATTTTTTTAAAGAACAGTCAAACAGCCTGTATTAAATATTTAACTTGCAATACACATATTTATTTCCATGCCTTCACTCTTAGAGTTAACCCAATAATTCATAATGGAGTAAACATTTGGGGCACAACGTGATGAATCAAGTCTTCTCTGACCAGTGGATTTATATCTCTCAGAAGAGAAATGTTAAATGACAGAAAGTCAAGAAATATGATGAATAGGGCACTGTAAACAGCAATTTTCAAGAGCACACAAAAGACCTGGTGACAAAGAGTCGCCTGGTTTAGTGCAGTCCCCTAAAACCCCCACCCCAAGCTGTTGAGGTGTTCAGTGGGCAGGAACTAAGCTATCTGGGGTGGAAAATAGACCATGCCCCTGCTGGGCAGCGGCTCCCTCTTGCTGTCTTGTGAGGGGACTTCCTACCTGGGAGCTTGTTCTTCGGGGGATGCTTGGCCCAAAATGACCACAATAAAGTGCTTCCATTCCACTGGCCCAGTTACAAGGTCCTCACATAGGGGAGGAAAGCCATAACCCCACTGCCCTTCCCAACATCTGGATGTGTTACTATTTTGCACTCTTAACACCTGCTGATAAACCTCGTCTATGTGAAGGGGTAAGAAAAGGAGCAGAAGCAGCCTGGTGTACAAGGTGAGACAGCCCTTGTACAAGGGTACAAGGCGAGACCTGAGAATGTGGGCGGAGGTGCTGGGAAAGAAGGAATCATACAGGTGATGCAATTTGCAAAGCTTTGAGCAACATCCTGCTTCACTGTGTGTGCCTTTGTGTGAAGAGCATATGTTTTCTTCTCTATTGCAGAATGTGTTATTCACTTGTTCAACTTTCATCTGATTTAGTTTAATGGCGCATATTTTAGTCTTTTCATCTCTTTAAGGCACTATCACCCAAGTCTAAGGTTTAAGTCTTAATCTGCACCCCCCCTCAAATTTCAGAATTACCTATGTTAAATATTCCTATGTGAAGTATCTTAAATCATCAGGAAATCCAATCTATGATTTTGTATTTAATCTGAAACTATCAGGGCACTGCAGCAAAGGTATCCCATGCTACAGAGAAACTCAGAATCTGAGAGGTACCAAGTCTAATCAAACAGATATAGTGAAGATTATACTGTTCTAATTTGTAAACTCCAAATGGCAGTCAGTTGTTTATTATATTTACTTTTCACAAAGGCAGAATAAAATGCTAAATAAAAACATGAATTAAGAGGCAGTATACTTTGGAAGTTAAGAGCACCATCTAAATTCAGACAGACTTGAGTTTGAAACTTGTTTCTATTGCTTCTCTCTGGGTGACCTTAAGGAAATTACCTGACCTCTCAAAAAAAATTTTTTCTCAGTAAAATGAGAAGGAATAATAGTATCCACACAATAGAATTCTTATTGAGTTAAGTGTCATGATGCCTATAAAATATTCAGGTCAGTGCCTGGTACATAGTAAGTGTTATGATTACTACCATGTTTTTAATAACCTGTAGTCAACCAAGTACAGAAATCCTCATGTTAGAATAAAGTGTGAAGTCTCATATTGTTTTAGCTTTGTGGAGAAATAGATATTTTAAAATATATTTAAATATATTTTAATATTAGGTCTTAACTCTGATTAGAGAGTTTAATGAATCCAGCACTTACCCAATAAATATCATGCCCTTGTTTGGTGCTGGGTTCAGTATCTGGGCATGTGAAGGGGTAGAAAAGAGAAAGCCAAATAGGTATTATTTAGACACAGATGTACTCAAAATCAACAATTAAACATGGCTGACTTTGATAAGTATTATAGTCAATTTCCAATAATGTTATCCTAGTAAAAGGGCAATTCATTGATGAATCAGACAGTCTGGGAAGCATCGTGGAGTGATTTTGAAACAAGCAAGAGATCTCCTCAAGCAGAGACTGGGATTGCAAGTCTAGAAGATTAAGCTGGGTAGACAGAAGAATATAAACAAAAACTCAGAGTTGGAAAGTGGCAGAGGATGTTGAAGGAATTGGGTGTAGAATGGTGAATGTGCTGGGTAGGCGGCAACTGACTAAGGAACTCATGAAGCTTCCAACATGGAGGCCCCTTGTTTGCCCTGTTAAAGAGTTCTTGTCTTATTCAGCTCAGACCACCACAACAAAATAACACAGACCTAATGAACTAAACAACAGGAATTTATTTCCCACGGGATGAGGGGAAATCCAAGATCAAGTGCCTATCAACTCAGTTCCCTGGTGAGGGCCTTACCGCTGGCTTCAGTTCAGTTCAGTTCAGTTGCTCAGCTGTGTCTGACTCTTTACAACCCCATGGACCGCAGCACACCAGGCCCCTGTGTCCACCACCAACTCCTGGAGTCTACCCAAACTCATGCCCATTGAGTTGGTGATGCCATGCAGATGGCCAACTTCTTGCATTGTCTTTGTATGGCAGAAAGAGAGAGAGAGAATATTTTGATATTTCTTCCTCTTTTTAAAAGGGCACTAATCCCATGACAAAGGCCCCAACTTCACCATCTCATCTAAATCATTTTACTTCCCAAAGTCCCCACCTCCAAATACCATCACATTAGGGGTTGGGAATTCAACATGTAAATTTTGGGGGAGGGGGATGCAAGCATTCAGTACATAACAGATCTTAACTCATACTCAAAGAGAACTGACATTTTCTGAAAAGGCAAATATAATTAATAGACTGATGCTTTAGAAGTTAAATGTGCTGTGAATAGGTGAATAAATTGGAAAACACTGTAGAAACCAATTAAAGTATTGCTGCAATAGTCCAATCTACAGGTGCAATATTTCATCCCACCCACAACAATATCAGTTGTTAGACACATCATTTTTATGTGCCTATAAGGAAAAGGCAAAACTGCCTTTGAACTATGATATAATATTTTCTTGTGTGGAATTTTCACTTTATATTTCTTGAAAGAACTACTTTACAGATTTTCAGGTATCATTTTTTGTGTCACTCTTTGCATATAAATAGAAGGAAAATATGAGAAAAATACATTAGCTAAGATTTTTAAAAGCTTTCATATTCACAGTCCATTTCTTCTGAATCACTGTTTCATTCAGATGTTTTGGTGTGCAGTATTTCAAAGTTTATCAACACATTACAGATATGGTGATGATTTTGTTTAAGTAATCACATTTTATAGTCTCTCTTGTCACTTTTTCTTTTTTCATTTAGCATACTATGGACATTTTTCCAGGTAATCAAGAGTAGTTCTATGCCATCACCTTAACTCATTCAAAAACTGTACTGAGCGTCTAGACTTTCTACTAGGAACTAGGGAACTGCTGGTGAGCAGAAGCGCATGGAATGTAACTCTCACAGAGCGTGACCAGTTTAAACAATTCCCTAGTGACAAACATTTTGCTTATTTTCATATTTGCTCTCTCTTTTCTATCATAATAATAAATATCTTTGTTAGATTATCTCTTTATAAGTTCCTAGAAGTGTAATGTCTGGGTCAAGGAGTTTATATATATTTAAGGTTTTGATACATATTGTCAATGTACCCTTCAGAAACTAGCACTAGTTTATATTCCTATCAACAGTCTCATCATGTGCCTATTTCTCCATAACTCTTCCACCACTGGGTTTTATCACTTTTTCAGTTTGACTAATCAAGAAAGTAAAAAGTGAAACTGAAAGTATTAGTTACTCAGTCATGTCCAACTCTTTGCTACCTCATGGACTGTAGCCCCCCAGGTTCCTCTGTCCTTGGGATTTCCCAGGCAAGAATACTGGAGTGGGTTGTCACTTCCTTCTCCAGGGGGCCTTCCCAATCCAAGGATTGAACCTGGGTCTCCTGCACTGCAGGCAGATTCTTTAGCACATGAGCCACCAGGAACCAAGGAGGTAAATACTGATATTTTATTGTTTTAAGTTGCATATCTTAATTACTGGCATGGTTGAATATATTTTGATGTTTATTAACCATGTATATGTAATATTTACTATTTATAGATATATATACTTTATGTTTATTAGCTATATACATATGTAGTGTGTGTGTATGTGTGTGTGTGTATACCCACACTTGCATATAATGGTTTTTATCCTTGGACCGCTTTTCTATTGATATATTATATTCAAATGATTTTAAAATAATTGTTTCCCTCTCTGAATTATACAGTTACTATCTTAGAAATGTACGGAAATTCAAAAACACAATCCCTACTTGTAATTGGCACTTTGTAACAGCACAGTCTTCCATAATAAAGTTTGATTTATTAACTCGTCTGTGAAAATGTCTATGTGATATTATATTCAGAGCAGAATGCTATTATTTTTAACTATTCCAATCTACTTGAATAAATCTAAAGATATCTTATGCAAACAGCAAAACAGGATGTTCAGTTTCCATAGAAACAGAAGCTAATATTATTAAAAAGAAAGAAATCAGGCTGGAACCTTTCCCCTCAGGGATCCTCATTTGCAACCTATTTCTTGAATGAATCATATATGTGAATTATACCACCTGAAACTAGTTAATATTACTGATGCTTAATAAAGACTTCACTAGGCATCTGATCATTGTGAGGGAAAGGTTGATATAAATTGCATTACCTACTAACTAATTCAGATTTTTATTTTAAATTGTCATGTAAAAGTAAAACCCATTTCATTTGATTTCCTAAGGAGAGCTGTTCATTTCCATGCTGAAACTGAAATAAGAACAATAGTGTGGGTGTAGGATTTCTTTTCCAACTTTGAAAATTCTGATTGTAAACCAAACTTTCTCTTGAATCAATTTGCCTATTGGCTTGGTATCTCAATGGAAAAGATTCCTTAAGAAAATAGCCCTAAATAAAACAAATGTTGATGTAAAAATGCAAAAACTCTTTTTGGAAGAATATGAAATAATTATATGACTCAGACTGTCAAAGTATAATTACCATTTGGAAATTGAAAATCATCCATCCAAAAGAGGCTCCCTTTAAGTCTAAATCACCCAGCATGATGTGCCATATATGTTACCAAGGTTCACAAACAGTCTGCAATTCAGTTTTTCATCTGAAAGTTCCTTTGAAAGCTGTTACCTATTCCATATACTCTGTTATATTTGCCTATGAAAATCTCCACTTACTACTGGCAGTAACTCTTGGTGTAAATTTATGTTCTGCTTTCATAAGGTAGAATGCAAATTTTTCATAAGAGGAGGTAATTTACTGTCCAAGAAATGATAGGCTATCACAAAAAGATTACAACATTGAAATAATTTTTGTGCTCGTGATAATCACACCATAACTTGAAAAAAAACTTAAAACATGTGACCTTTACAACTACATTACTGACAATAGTAGTATCACTGTATAGATAAGGAAATCAGGCTTGCCCAAGCCTGACAGCTAACAAAGGTAAGAGCTGGAACTCAAACTCATATCCTGAGTCTCTAAATCACAGTAAGTTTCCATGGAATCACACTCCCACTGATGAGTAGAAAGTCCTTTTAGCAACTACCTGTTTATAGAAATGGAGTAATCTGCCCTTCAGAGTAGCAGTGGTGTCCTTCACATGCAGGCTGAGAACTCACCGTGGAGGCAGCGTGTCCTGTAAGCTGCTGCTGCTGTTCCGTCATCCTTGCTTCTTCTCACTTGGTTGGTGGTAGAGGTGGGGATGGCCATGGTGCCATGAAGATCAGACCTCCAAAGCCCTGCTTGATCAGACCTCTGACCTCACTGCACTGCACCATCCCCTGTGTTCACTACACTCCATAGAACGATTGGTGTCTTTTCCTTTGGATTTTTTTCTATACCAGACACAAGGGAATTAATATAAAGAGATATCTGAAAGTGTTCCTTCTTTCAAGATTACAATGCAGTTAACAAATTTGTCTTTGACAAGAGATTGCCTGGATTTGAATCTTGAATTTGCCATTAACCAGTTCTGTGACTTCAGGTCAAATTAAATGCGTTCAACCACTAACCTCTCTGTGCCTGTTTCCTTATCCATAAACTACTAGGGCTACCATGTGGGCTTGCTGTAAGGACTGCACAAGATAGGTCATGCAAAGCTGTATCTGGTAATAAGAAGGACTGTCTAAATGATCGCTTATAAACACATTATTTTTTAACAGTCAAAACACCTAATATCAGTATAAAATTAATCAGTATGGAGAGAAATCAGAGTGTGTGTTCAGGGAAGGACTTGAGTTAGTCTATACCAGAGGGTTTGGACTTGGCAGAGAGGAAGGAAAGGGCAAGTTCAAGAAAGGGGGGAGTTCTGAGAAGGGATAACAAAGTGAGGTCAGCAGTGGGAATGCACACAGGGTGATGGAGAGGATGAACTGGGGTGATGAACGCCAAAGACTCCTGCAAACAGATTGTATGGGATAAGGCTACAGGGGCAGGACAGGACCAGGCAGAAGAAGATTTTGAATTCCACAGTAAGAATTTGAGAATTAACACAGTAGCTTTACTAGGGAAGAGACATAAATTCAGGGAAATTGGCCTAATAGAGAAATAAGCTTGTGCTGCACTGTGCTTTGTCGCTCAGTCATGTCCAACTCTCTGCAACCCCATGGACTGTAGCCCGCTGGGCTCCTCTGTCCATGGAGATTCTCCAGGCAAGAATACTGAAGTGGGTTGCCATGCCTCTGTCCAGGGGATCTTCCCAACCCAGGGATCGAACCCAGGTTTCCTGCATTGCAGGCTGATTCTTTACCATTTGAGCCACTCTTCCTGATTGCCTTCAAGAAAGACTGTTCAGAGCACTCTTGGAAGAGTTCCTATTTAGTGGCTATCAATGTACCGGTTGTCTATACACTGCTTCATTTCATTTCAGCAGCAAATCTGGAGGATGCATATAGTTTCCACATTTTCTGCAGAAGTGTGGGGAAGGTTAAGAAAATGTCTGAGACCACAGGGCAGTAGCAGAACCAGGACCTAAATTTAGTTCTTTGTGTCTGTAGAGCCCATTCCTTCTACTATTCCATTCTGGTTAAATGGGTCTTTTTTATTTTGATCTGCTTTATTTTGCTTTATTTTTTGGCTTTTTTGTTTGACTTTTGGTTTTTTAATGAATGGCCAATGAGAAAAGCAACAGAAACTAAAAGAAATAAGCAAGGTCATAAAAGGAATATTCTCCATGTCACCTAATGGATGAACAGATGCCTTTATGGGAACAGTTAGAAAGTAACATTTCTCTGGCTATTAAAAAGCCATTTGATAGCTATTTAAATTACAGAAATATTATGAGATTGTTAGATAGGAAGGTTAGTCGCAAACAACAAAATTTATCCTGGCTAGTTTAAGCAGGAAATAATTAAATGATATTAAGTCACTTGCAGAAAGCCCAGGTGGGCTAAAGGCCAAGCATTTGGATACCCAACCATGCTTGCAGAAGCAAGCATGAACTAGCTCCCTCCTGATGCACAGGCAACCCTTGGGACTGGGTACCAGGTGAACCCCACACCTTCCACACCACACTAACCAGGCATGTTTCCTGTGTGGGAAAGCCTTTTCACACTGCTGACTTCCAAATCCCAGCCTTGATGAGTGTGGTCTGATTAGTGGAGCCTGTACCAAGCTGCAAAGGAATCTAGGTTTGGGAGTTTGTTATGGCTTTTTTTTTAATCCTTAGCAACCAAAACTCATAAAGTGAGAAATTCCTAAAGTATAGGTTTGGGGGCAGTCACAAATAATAAATGTCCATTCTTATTAGGCAAAGTTGTTTTGGAAAGTTAAGAATCCATCTGTATGTGTCTAGCACTCTTCAGGGAAAAGCTGTGCTGATGGACATGAGTATTTAGTTCTGCTTGACAGGTTCAATGTTTTATTCGAGAAAGAGAAGGGTGACTCATCAAATGTAATGAAAATATCCATGAAGGCTATTGAGCTCCCCTGGGTATGATTCATACCCACCAAGAAATCATTGATGACCATTAAATTTCCCAAGTAAATTTATCTACTGGAAAGAGGTTGAGCTTACTAACTACAAAGAAGAATATTCTGGTCTCTTCCACAGTTATGTTTTATTGTGGGTGTTAAATTCAGTTGTTGGCAAAGTCCAGGCATTGCACTTGGCACTGGATAATCCAATGGTATTCGAATCCCATCTTTGCCCTTGAGGAGCTCACAGGCTGGTGAAGAAAACAAGTATGCGAATGAATAGTTAGGGAATGATGTGATAAGTGCAAACCAGATAAAATGATAGGAGCAGTGAAAAGGGACACTGACTCCCAGCCCCTCCCACGTAAGGGGAAAAGTCATCAGGAACACAGCCCAAGTAAAGGCTTCACAAGGAATAGTCAACCAGATGAAGAGGGCCAGGGAGAGGGGCATGCCAGGTTGAGGAAAGGTGCAAAGGGAAGGAGCACAAATTAATTCATCCTTTCAACAAATATTTACTGAGTGACCGCAATGCATGCCAAGCACAGAGACAAGAGTATAGGAGACAGGATGGGAGAGGGGCATGGAGTGGGCAGGACATGAAGTAGCAATGAGGCTGAAAGGATGGATGGAATTCCCCAAACACCAGTGTGAACACCAAGTTGAGAAGTTTGGTGTGGATGGATGGATTCAGCTTCTAAAGTGTCTTCTTCGTGAGCCTAAACAGATAACTTCCCACCTCACACTGTGACGTAAGTCATTGTGCTCCCATTAGCAGATAGCTCACTTAACCTGTGTGACTTGGGTGGGTATTGCTACCTGTGTTTTCTCTCTATCTTTTGGCATCAGGTTTGGTCTCTGTGAGAGTGTGAGAACAAAGAAGGCAAAGTCCCACCTGCTCATGCACTTAATAATAGTAGATATCAAAGATGGGCATTTGAGAAAGGTTTCTTGGAAAAGAATAGTCCCCTGGGACCACCCTGAGACAGATCTGAGAAGCGGTGATTTGACTTCTGAAAACAGTAGCATGCACAATAGTTAAGCATTGGCATTTGTATAACTATTCTGGAAGAGGAAGAGGGCAGAAGGAAATTTGATATAAACCTATGCATCCTTAAGAGAGGGAGAGGGAGAGAGAGCACACAGGTACAATAGTGAACCTTTAAAAAAGGAAGGAGGTCACACATTTGTGTATTTTAAACACGTTGTCTAGATGCAAGCTGCCATCATAAAACACATCACCTGCCAGCTGAACGCCAGAGGGAACAGGGTCCCATCACACAATGCTTGAAATTTTATATGCTCTGGCCTGTCGTGCAAAGCTCAGAAAAGACTCTTCTTGCTGGATCTATATCTCCATGCCAGCTGAACGCCAGAGGGAACAGGGTCCCATCACACAATGCCTGAAATTTTATATGCTCTGGCCTGTCGTGCAGAGCTCAGAAAAGACTCTTCTTGCTGGATCTATATCTCCATATTAAAACCTTTTGGCTTTGGAAAAAGTAACAGACAGAGAAGAAAGAGAAGATATATATCAGGAATGTTAAGAATGTGAAGAATAAATTCCCTGTGTAGTCATGACAAGGTAGACAGACAGTCTCTGTAGTTTCTAAGGGCAAGGCCAAAAGCAGGGTCTCATATATAAAATCCTTTACACTTGAATGGCCTGTGAAGAGTCGCTCTGAACTCAGCGGGAAATAAAACAATGATGTCAGTGCTTATAGGCACGGCTACTAGAAGCTGAGAGGGGAAAAGAATCGAGGGGTAGGGCTTTCTGTTGACTCAAAGAATCCACAATCCGCCTGCCAAGGCAGGAGATGCAGGTTCAATCCCTGGTCTGGAGAGACCCCACGTGCCACAGAGCAATTAAGGCTGAGTGTCACAACTATTGATAACCACAATTACTGAAGCCTGAGTGCCTAGAGCCTGCCATAAGAGAAGCCACTACAATGAGAAGCCTGTGAACTGCAACAAAGAGAAGCTTCGTTGGCCCCAACTAGAGAAAAAGCCTGTCCAGTAACGAAGACCCAGCATAGCCAAAAATAAACAAATAAATAGAAAGAATCATGAGGCAAGCTGGCGAGCGCTCAGAACGTAACTGTGATCACCTAGAGTCTGACTCGCGGCCTGTCCTGCTGCCCCATTAGCAGTTTGGCTCAGGAGTGAGTGAGTTCTCACAGGAGAATTCACAGGAGACTGGTTTGTAAATCAGGTCACTGATGTGTCACTCGACCATGAGGACTCATCTTATTAAATGATGACAGCCTCATCCTCTGCATGGCACAATGTCCCAGAGAGGTAATTTTAGCCATGAATCGAAATCAGTTATTATTGGGGCCTTAAAGATGATGAGGTTAGGGGAAAAAAGCAACTTTAAGATCTTCTAGCATCAGTTCTCAAAATTTTAATGCCATAACACATATCATGTTTGACAGTTATACGCACAAAAAAATCTCCTGAATGCAACCAGACATCAACACAAAATAGGTCCTCAATAAGATGATGTGTTTATAAAACAGAAATTTCTGGGTGTCCATGATCTATTCTCTACAGTCATTCACAGTAAAGGAAGTCTATTCAGACATAGCTAAACTACATTTCCTTGCAGAGAGTGTGGCCATGTGACTGAGTTCCCATCAGTGAAATGTAGGTGAGATGATCTGGGCCTCTTCAGTGCCAGAGAGTGAGCATGCACCCCTAAAGCCCCTAAAGCACCTCCTTCCAACTGGCTAGGGTCCAGTGATCCAATTCTGACAACTAGCAATGTGCTGTTGTCTCCGAGGAAAGGGTAGAGCCTTGATATGAAAGCAACAGGAGTCTCTACATCCCCTCTGGAATAGAATTGCCCACAGTCTGGAATGCTGGCTTGAGATGAAGCCTGAGGGAGAAATAAACCTCTCTCCTAAAGGCCTGAATTTTGGAGTCTATTAGAAAAACTTTTCCTCTCACTGCTAATAATGATCAATAAAACCAAGCTTTCAAAAAGTCTTGTTTTTGAGAAATAACTCAACTCTTAATGCTAAATGCTAGTGTTATTCATGAAGTTCACATGTCTTCCTCTGACTCTGCCTCTCTGCCCATCTCCATTCCTCGGCTTTCCTGGGTTTTCGGCCCCAAGTCATTGGAGCCACCCTGGACACCACGCTTCTCTTCCTCCCAGCAGGTACAACTTTCACCTCATGCTACTACCTCACCAGAGTCCTGGGACCGAGCCGCCATAACGTTTGGTTTCCTAAGCTGTCTCCCTGCTCCTGCTTCTATCCTTCTTCTTCAGTCTGTCCTCCACACAGAAGCCAGAGAAGCCCTTTCAGAACACAAATAGAATGATGCCCTTCGTTTCTCAACTGAGAAGACCTAAGTCTGAAACTCTTGGGAAAATCATTAGGGAATTAATCAGCAATGGATTGCTAGGTATGTAAGCACTTAAAGTGTGAGTTAGATTTTAACTGAAGAAAGAAAATGTAATGGATTGATATGCAGTTATAACACATTTTTACTTATATTACAAGTGCATTCTGGTGGTTGCCAAATCATTGTTTTTTACCGAAGTGCTCCCCACATCCTTCAGGATAATGTCCAAACTGTTTAGCCAAAAGTTCTGATATGGCCTTAATCTGCCTTTTCTTTCTTGAATCTGACTACTCCCTTACACAAGACTTTTGCTGCATGTTGCCATAAGCAGGAGAAAGAAAAGAAGAACAGAAAGAAGAGAGGAAGGGAGGGAAGATGGGAGGGAGGAAGGGAGCAGATGAAAGAAAGAATCAGTAAAGAGAGAAATAGATCTATTTAATCTGGGATGAAAATATATTCAAGACATATTCTTAAATTTAAAAATCTCATGGAATGATGTATTCAGTATGATTCAAAGATATGAAAATCTTATCTTAGTCTATGTGTACATATATGAATGCTATTGCATAGAGAAAAATAGTAAATGCAATTTCACAAAACTGTTAAGTTTGGGGAGACAATTGGAATTGATAGGGGCTGCGATAAAAGGAGGGCTACCCTTTAGATTCCAGACTCATTCAACATGTATTAAGAGGCTCTTTCTGTTTTAGGCTCTGGACTAAAATCCATATTACAAGCAGTTATTCAAATCTGCATGGAAATGCCGCCATTAAAAAGAAACACTTTCCTCAATAAAGTAAAGAAAATATTTTTTAAATGACCATGTTTCTATAAAATTTGAAATTCAATACAATACATGTTGATTTTAGATCCCTTCTTAAGCAGATTTTTTTATCCCTACAAAATTTAATTTAGATTTGTTTAGCAATTAGTGTATAGCTTTCATATTGGGATTAATGTTTTCTCTCTCATTTCCTCTGTCCTGAAAACAAGTGCTTTTAAAAGTCTGGTGCCTGTTGATGAACATCAAGGGGCCTTAATCACATCACCTACAAAATGAGACTAGTAACACAGGAGGGCTATTGTGAGGATTACATGAGGTAAGTTGTAAAAGTTGTCTGACAGCTGGAACAGAACGGGGAGTCGAGAAATGATGGGTGCTACTGCTTTCCACTGACCTAGTGTCTGAACTAGACAAGGATATTCTTTCCTCCAGGTGCACAAATTTATAAAATCTAGAGGGAATCATTTGGCTATTTTCAAAGAACACTTTAAAGTTTTGGAGAAAGCTATTCCTGTCAGGGTATTCAGAAAGAGAAATGCAGAAAGAATTTTATATTGGAAAATATCTAAATAATTCAGGAGCTAAGTATAAAACACCGCTTTTGTTTTGCAAAGAAGTGTTACTGAATCTCCAAGACCTACCTGGAAGCTTGGAACAAACTTCCAAGAGAAAGAGAAATCAAATTTAATCTTCCTATCTATAACAGACTACAGTTAAATACTATATATACACACAAGATTTGTTTTAGAATGGGCAGCAATTCTGCTCTGCACAATAGCACCACATTTTTAAATATATTTTCATCATGGATGATTATTGAGGCTTCCTTGTTTTAAGATGAAGCATCCTAGAAGGAAAATCTTCACTATCATATGCTCAAAGTAAATTCAAATCAGGACTACCATGCAGTTTTGGAAGGTTATAAGGAGAAAGTTCCACAAATTGTTCTTGATATGATAAACTCCACTTTGAAGTAATATAAAGCAGCCTTTTATATTTATGCCAAGGTAAAAAACAAATGGTGTGAAGTTGAGATTTGATTTCAAAATTTGAATCATTAGGGAATATGTCTGTAAAAAGAAGAAATCCTAATGCAATGCACTTTACCAAGACGGCTGCCTGCTTGCCAAGTTTCTTCAGTCGTGTCTGACTCTTCTCGACCCTATGGGCTGTAGTCCACCAAACTCTCGGTCCACGGGGATTCTCCAGCAAGAATACTGCAGTGGATTGCCATGCCCTCCTCCAGGGGATCTTTCCAGTCCAGGGAGCGAATCAGCATCTCTTACACCTCCCGCATTGACAGGCAGGCACTTCACCACTAGCACCACCTGGAAAGCATTTACCGCGATGAAGATCAGGTTTAATTTTTTTCAAAATATTAAATATAGACCACATGCCCAACACTGTGCTAGGGTCACTGAAATTCAAAGAAAGCACACACTTCCCTGCTCTTTGAAAGACTATAATCTAATCAGGAAGACAGGTCACACTCACATGACATAAAGAATTATACAATGTAGATTTCAGTGCAAAAACCACAAGGCATACACTTAATCCTACAGAGAACTGGAAAGAGGACAAGATCAGAACTATGACTATCTGCATTAAATGATTTTATTCTTCATATTAAGATAGGATTAATTCCTTTAAAATAAATCCATTGGAACATCTATTTTTGAACGATTGCCAGTTTTTCTGGCAAGCAGCTTGAGTACCACATTCTGAACTTCTGCTGGTATACTGAGTCACTCTGTTCCTTTAAGATGGGTTACCTCCCCATTCCAGATGGTACAGCTTGAACATCTTTTATTTGTTTAAATATCTATGTCAGAGATATTTATATATGGTTTGAGATGTTTCTATTTAATACTAATCAATATTAAAGATAATTTATCAGATTTTTAACAAGTCAGCAAAATATGTAGTCTGATAACCAACATCTGATGCAGGTGTGTTTCCAAGTCTTGTTACACAGCTGATATAGAAAATTTGCCTTCTTTCACTAACTGACAGCCATTGTGTTGGAGAAAGAGTATAGGCTTTTAAATTATGAAAAAACTTATGTTTGAATCTTTATGATGTATCTGATCTTGAGCAAATCACTTGTTTTCTCTGACATTTTCCTTTTCTTCAATAAATGATGCTTGGAGCAACTGTATACTTAATGCAGAAGAATAAATTTAGACTCTATTCCACACCATTAAAAAATAGCTTAAAATGGGTCACAGACCTAAATGCATGAGCAAAAACTACCAATTTCTTAGAATGAAACACAGGAGTAAATCCTTGTGACCTTGGGTTAGGTAATGGTTCTTAGATATGACACCAAAAACACAAATGGCAAAGAAAAAAATAAGACAAATTGGACCTTATCAAAATGTAAAACTTTTGTGTGTTAAAGGACACCATCAAGAGAGTGAAAAGACAACCCACAGGATGGGGGAAAACATTTAAAAATCATATATATATCTGACAAGGGACTTGTATCCAAAATATGTAAAGAAATCTTAAATCTCCACAACGAGAAGACAAAGAACATTTTTTATTTTTTGGAGTGAATGATTTGAAAAGACATTTTTACTAAGACATGCAAATGGCCAACATACACACAAAAACATGCTCAACATCATTAGTCATCTGGAAAATGTAAATCAAAACCATAATGACATACCACTTCACGTTTAGCAGGACTCTGAAATTCTAAAACATAATAACAAGCATTGGCAAGGATACAGAGGGATTGGAACCTTCACACATTGCTGCTGAGAATATAAAACGGTAGAGTCACTTTGGAAAAGCAGATTGGCAGTTCTTCAAAATGCTAAACCCAGAGTTACCGTATGACCCAGTAGCTTCGTCATAGAATTCTCAAACTACCGCACAATTGCACTCATCTCACATGCTAGCAAAGTAATGCCCAAAATTCTCCAAGCCAGGCTTCAGCAATATGTGAACCATGAACTTCCAGGTGTTCAAGCTGGTTTTAGAAAAGGCAGAGGAACCAGAGGTCAAATTACCAACATCCGCTGGATCATCGAAAAAGCAAGAGTTCCAGAAAAACATCTATTTCTGCTTTATTGACTTTACCAAAGCCTTTAACTGTGTGGATCACAATAAACTGCAGAAAATTCTGTAAGAGATGGAATACCAGAGCACCTGACCTGCCTCTTGAGAAACCTGTATGCAGGTCAGGAAGCAACAGTTGGAACTGGACATGGAACAACAGACTGGTTCCAAATAGGAAAAGGAGTGCATCAAGGCAGTATACTGTCACCCTGCTTATTTAACTTCTATGCAGAGTACATCATGAGAAATGCTGGGCTGGAGGAAGCACAGGCAGGAATCAAGATTGCCGGGAGAAATATCAACAACCTCAGATATGCAGATGACACCACCCTTATGGCAGAAAGTGAAGAAGAACTAAAAAGCCTCTTGATGAAAGTAAAAGAAGAGAGTGAAAAAGTTGGCTTAAAGCTCAACATTCAGAAAACTAAGATCATGGCATCTGGTCCCATCACTTCATGCAAATAGATGGGGAAACAGTGGAATCAGTGGCTGACTTTATTTTTCTGGGCTCCAAAATCACTGCGGATGGTGACTGCAGCCACAAAATTAAAAGACGCTTGCTTCTTGGCAGGAAAGTTATGACCGACCTAGACAGCATATTAAAAACCAGAGATATTACTTGCCCAACAAAGGTCTGTCTAGTCAAGACTATGGTCTTTCCAGTGGTCATGTATGGATGTGAGAGTTGGACTATAAAGAAAGCTAAGTGGCGAAGAATTGATGCTTTTGAACTGTGGTGTTGGAGAAGACTCTTGAGAGTCCCTTGGACTGCAAGGAGATCCAACCAGTCCATCCTAAAGGAAATCAGTCCTGAGTATTCATTGGAAAGACTGATGTTGAAGCTGAAACTCTAGTACTCTGGCCACCTGATGGGAAGAGCTGACTCACTTGAAAAGACCCTGATGCTGGGAAAGATTGAGGGCAGGAGGAGAAGGGGACAACAGAGGATTAGATGGTTGGATGGCATCACCGACTCAATGGACATGAGTTTGAGTAAACTCTGGGAGTTGGTGATGGACACGGAGGCATCGCGTGCTGCGGTTCATGGGGTTGCAAAGAGTCGGACATGACTGAGTGACTGAACTGAACCAGTAGCTTCACTTCTATGTACAGTACACATCCAAGAGAAATGAAAACACATCCACAAAAAAACTTTTTACATGAATGTTAACAGCAGCATTATTCACAATAGTGGAAAAGTGAATGAAATCAGCCTAAATGGTCACCAACTGATGAATGGATAAACAAGTGCTGAGTCATTTCAGTCGTGTCCAAGTCTTCGAGACCCCCATGGACTGTAAACTGTCAGGCACCTCTGTCCACGGGATTCTCCAGGCAAGCATACTGGAGCAGATTGCTGGGCCCTGCTCCAGGGGAGCTTCCTGACCCAGGGGTCACATCCTTGTCTCATATGTCTCCTTCATTGGCAGGCAGGTCTTTACAACTAGCACTACTTGGGAGGGAACTGGATAAACAAAATGTGGTATAATCTTCACAATGAAATTTTTTTTGCATTTAAAAATGAAGTACTTGTACATACAGCATGGATTAAAACATTATGCTAAATGAAAAAAAGAGCCAGTGGTAAAGGATCACATATCATATGAACCCATTATGTGAAATGTCCAGCACAGGCAAATCCATACAGACAGGAAGTAGATTGGTAGTTGTTAGAAGCTAGGAGGAAGAAGGAATTGAGAGTGATCACCAATGGGTATGAAGTTACTTTTTGAAGCAATAAAAATATTCTGAACTTAGATTGTGAGCATGGCTGCAAAACTCTATGGATGTACTAAAACTCATTGAACTATACACATTAAACAGCTATGTGAAAATTTCACATAAGATATGTGAACTATATTTATTTTTATTAAGTAAATAAAAGAAACAAAGCTGTACACAGATGATTGTTAAAAAAAACAATGTAACAATATATGTGGTAGTCATTGTGTGTTTACCAAATATTTCCTATTCATTGTTTTCTGTAGTATTGAGCACCCTGAAGTCCTAGCTGGGTATGGTCATGTGACTAGCTCTGGCTAATGAGTTGTGAACAAAACTGCAAAATGTCCAAGCATTTAATTGTCAGCAAGAGAAATAAGCTCATTTCCTTTGCCTTGATATCTAGCAATCTTTGAAATGGTAGCTGCTCAGTCAGACCAGAGGAGTAAGTGTGAAGCCTACAGCTAATCTGTGAAGGACAGGTAGAGTCAGGAAGGAATAACTTTTGTTGCTTTAAGTCACTAAGCTTCTGATGTTCTGGCTGTGCATGCTAGGTCACTTCAGTCGTGTCTGACTCTGTAAGACCCTATGGACTTGTAGCCCACCAAGCTCCTCTGTCCATGAGATTTTCTTGGCAAGAATACTGAGTAGGTTGCAGTGCCCTCCACGATGTTGCTTGTTACCAAAGATTAATTCTGCTTTTCCTGGTAGAGAAGTAGGTTCTTAGAAACAAGTTCTTACTCTAATAAGAAACATAAAATATTTTGCATTGGCTTAGGAGGTTATACTGGATAGGAGCAAAAGTAGCAAAGGTAGGAAGTTATACTGGATATGCAGTGGTGAGATATTAAGTAAAATTTTTCCCTTGACAACTTGGAAGTCATATTATGCGTACCTAATGAACTTGCATCCAAAGGGGAAGACTATGTCCTAGTGTTGCTTTGGGCTGCATTTAACGAAGTATTACAAGAAAGAGAAGAGCTTAGAACAGAATCTGTCAGTTTAGAAGCATAAATAAAAGAATAAAAATTCATTCATATCAATGTATGACAAAACCCACTGAAAAAAATAAAAATTAAAAAAAAAATTCAGTAACGTTAGGGATTCGTTTAAAACTCAACATTCAAAAAACAAAGATCATGGCATCTGGTCCCATGACTTCATGGCAAATAGATGGGGAAATAATGGAAAGAGTGACAGACTTTATTTTCCTGGGCTCCCAAATCACTGCAAATGGGGGCTGCAACCATGAAATTAAAAGATGCTTGCTCTTTGAAAGAAAAGTTATGACAAACCTAGATAGCATATTAAAAAGCAGAGACATTACTTTGCCAACAAAGGTCTGTCTAGTCAAAGCTATGGTTTTTCACATAGTCATGTATGGACATGAGAGTTGGACTATAAAGAAAACTGAGCACCAAAGAATTGATGCTTTTGAACTGTGATGTTGGAAAAGACTCTTGAGAGTCCCATGGACTGCATGGTGATCAAACCAGTCAATCCTAAAGGAAATCAGTCCTGAATATTCATTGGAAGGACTGATGCTAAATCTGAAACTCCCATACTTTGGCCACCTGATGCGGAGAACTGACTCATTGGAAAAGACCCTGATGCTGGGAAAGATTGAAGGCAGGAGGAAGAGGGGATGATAAGGGATAAGATGGTTGGATAGCATCACCGACACAATGGACATAAGTTTGAGTAAGCTCCAGGAGTTGGTGATAGACAGAGAAGCCTGGCGTGCTGTAGTCCATGGGGTCACAAAGAGTCAGATTCGACTGAGTGACTGAGCTGAACTGAACTGAGGGATGTGTAGGATTGAGAGAACTGAATATGTCTCAGCCTCAAGCAGTAAAAAAATAAAATTGGGAAAAGTTTTGAGCTGAAAGGTCAGTTTAGACTCAATTTTGTGTCAAGAATAAAATCAGAGTTAAAAATCTCTGAATAAATTGAATTGTTGTTGTTCAGATTAAGATGATATTCACTAGATCTTTTGAATTGGACAAATCGGTTTAAGAGGGGCTTCCCAGTGGCTCAGAGGTAAAGAATCTGCCTGCCAATGCAGGCGACATGGGTTTGATCCCTGAGTCAGGAAGATCCCCTGGAGGAGGAAATGGCAACCCACTCTAGTATTCTTGCCTGGGAAACCCCATGGACAGAGGAACCTGGCAGGCTACACTCCATGAGGTCACAAAGAGTTGGCTGAGCATTGAGCACTTAGCACAAATGGCTTTAAAAATATCTGAAGATGTGGTTCTCCCTTGTGTATGACAGGTTCAAGTTACCTGTATTTAAGGAGAGAGAGAGTGAGAGTAAGTAAGGAGACATGTATAAAAGCAGGAAAACAGAAGGAAAAAAAAAAAGGAAATCTAATATATATGTCTAGAGAAGAACTGTGTGTTTTCATGGAGCTGATTGGAATAAAATATATGTTTTTGAAAGAAAGTCACTGCCCAAGAAATCACCAGTTTGTCATCATTTAAAAGTTAAAGCAACGTTCAGTTCCAAACTTTCACAGAAAAGCAAACTACAAAAGCTATACTACCGCTCCTTTCCAAAGAAGATGCATTCATTACGGTCACTTGAAATGTGGCCAAAGAGAACTTTTTTCCAAGGAAGAATTTCCAAGACTATAGAGAGACATGGAAAAGGAGGCCGTCCTAGTACTGAATGGGACCTAAGCCTAATCAGGAACGTTTGCCATCATGGTGGAGGGTCCTAGGACAACTCTACAGAGATTTTTCACAATTGCAGTGAAATGGCCGGGAGTCCCCCCTCTTCCCCTTCCTAAGATCAGGCATGTGACATATGCAGCTGTTAGTCTATTCCACCTTGGCTTCATGAAGGGCAGATAACTTTTCTTTTAGTACTTAGGACTCCAAGTTTGAAAGAAGCATTTCTTGACTTGATGTTGACCACTACAAATCACCCAGAGATGCTTACATTACCAACAGATATGACCACTAACTATAGAAAATCTATAAATTGCTGCCTTTTCAAATTCTTCTTCCAGGTGACCTTTGAAAAAGATAAATAGCATTTTTGTGTGAATCCGAAGAATCAATTTCACTTCCTAAGACAACTAAAATTCAGTCCTGAGCCTGGAAAAATTAAAGTATTAAGATGCTCAACTCCCATATTTCTCTCAACTTAAAAAAAAAAGTTCTTATTTTCAGCTTTTACATTATAGGGCACATAATCAGAATTCTCCAGTTTATTGTTATTTTTTTAAGGTAATAAATATACCCAAAGCAAGTGACGACTTTCATCCAATTAATTTTTCAAGCCCAACAAGTTGCTGAGGCAAAACTGATGAGTCAATTACTAGAATAAGAAGAAAAAATAGTTTCCTGCTGGTGGAACATGCTGAAAGTAAAACTAAAAGAAATAAACTAGAACTCAGGGAGCAGATCCCTGACTGTGGGAAGAATAATGGAAACTTCTTTGGAAGGTCCTTAAGAGATTTAGCATCTCTGCATGGTACACAACAGTAAGAGGAAAAAAATCCAGTGTGAAAACACGTGCATACACAGTACATCTTTAGGTGAGTTCTAGATCCTGAAGTTTCATCAGTCTGCAACAGCTAACATTCAAATTCTTTGTTTAGAACAATTCAGAGTGCGTTTTCCCATTACTCATAAATAAAGAGATTTCAAAGTAACAAATTTAAATAGAAAATTTGCTAATTATTTTGAAGATTTAGCTGGAGTTTTTGTTGTTGTTTCAGAAAGTGGACTTTTTAGGAATATTCTTAAGATTTTAAACCAGAAACAATGGAGTGAATGATGGGGAGCACTGAAGGTTGTAAAAAGAACTCATTATTTGATGTTCTCAGTAGTTTGGGATTTTCATGATATATATATAGATATATAGATAGATAGATAGATAGGTAGGTAGGTAGACAGATATAAAACTGTCAAGCAACAGCAGCATTAATAAAAATATTAATAGTTTCCATGTTCAGATAAGAGCCATGTGAAAACAGATTGATTCAAACATTTTGTCTGCATGACATCTCACATCTAAGTATTTACGTGTGGTTGGATAATTAATATATACATATTTCGCTTTTTTCCCAAATACTTGGAATCTTTCCATGCCTGAGGTTTGTTTTGTTCATTGGTATGTTATGATTACTGTCAACACCTGAGGAAAAAACGTGACAGAAAGTTTACCACGAAATGGCACTGCCATTACCTGCCTAGGATGATTCCCACTCTAGTCCCACCTGTATGGTTGTCATTCTGTAATCTTGGCTTTGCCGGAACTGAGGTGCAGACTTAGTCTAACCAACAAAAGAAACACTTCTTGGTCTGAGTCATGGAGTCATAAATATCATCACATAAAAACATTATCTTTAGTGATGTTCATTGAAAATGTGCCTAGATCTGTAAAATTCCTGTTACTCTGATTTCACTCTCAGGGGAAAAAGACTCAGAATGTAAATTAGCTAATGTCCTTCCTACAAAATTCAAGATAATTTTCAGAATTTCACTATACGTACACTCAAGAACACAACAGAAAAAGAAACACATTTTGTCCTAGTCCTTACAACAGTGAGACACGAATTATTCATTTGTGGAAAGCCAGAAGTCCCTCTCAAATAACAGCGCATCAGTTTTGAACTTGAAACAGATATTGGCACCCTGGATGATTCATTATTCTTAACCCCTGTTGTTGCACCAGCCCACTGGGTCTCAGATTAAATTTCAGAAAACAGGAAGCAGCTCTAACTTCTGAGGAGAAAATGTCACTGGAATGCCATTTTATATCACTGATAGTGGCTTCTTTAGAAAATTAAGCTTCATTCCATGTCAGCAAACACGATGACCATTGACCAACCTCTGAGTTGGCTCAGTCAGCCCAATAATAAGCAGAGTGCCTCACTCTAAATTAAGTGTAAGAATGCAAAACAAGTTAAGAAAAAGGACTCAAGTAGATCACTTTATAAATATTCACACAATTATTATTCTTCAAAGATCACGGCACCTCCAAAAATCTGTTATGAATATGGACATGAGCTTACCCTTTAAATTTAAAATAAGAAATATCAATCTGGCTAGATTATTTGAATGTTTGGTTAGAATTATCAAGCACTATCAGAAATTTAACTTTACAGAAAGAGTGGGGGTAGCAGAGTAGGAAGACCCTGGGCTCACCTCCTCCCACAAACACACCAGAACTACAACTACATATAGAGCAACTCTTTCTGAGAACAACCTAAACAGTAGTCAAGGATATAAAGACAAAATGCACCAAGACTGTTAGCAGGAGTAGAGACGTATTCTAAGGAGCCACACCCCCAGCAGATGACCCACACCCCAATCAGCTGACCCAGAGGAGGAGGAGAATATCACAAGCTCAGAGATTTTTCCTAAGAAGTGGGGAGCTCAAACCCACATTGTACATCCCAGTCCTGGGCTCCAATATTAGGAAGATGCATCCCCTTGGCTGGTATTGAAAGCCAGTGTGGCTTATCAGAGGGCCATAAGAAATGGAGACTCCACTCTTAAAAGGTGTTCACACAGACTGGACCACTCCCAGTTCCAGCTCAGAGGCAACAGAGGACCTGGTACTCTGACCAGTCGGCCAAGGCAGCCCAGTGCATTCCATAGCCCACACGAGGCTGCAGCTCCAGACCGTGGGGCTAAGGAAGTGATCTCCCTAAAGCCATGTGCTGATTTTGTCAGTAGAAACTTTGCAGGCCAGAAGGGAGAGAGTCGTGATATATATTTAAAGTGCTGAAAGGAAGAAACCCACGACCAAGAATACTTTATCCAGCAAGGTTATCATTCAGAATTGAAGGAGAGAGAAAAGTTTTCCCAGACAAGCAAAAACTCATCACTTAGCCAGTCTTACAAGAAATGTCAAAGAGTCTTCTTTGAGCAAAAAAGAAAAAGGCATAAAAAGAAATGAGAAAAATATATTAAGGAGAAAAATCTCACTGGTAAAGGCAAATATATAGTAAAGTCAGTGGATCAACCATTTAAATCATTATGCATAAAATAAATAAGATACAAATAAATATTATTCAGCACAGGAAATATTTTATAATAACTTTAAATGGAGAATAATCTACAAAAACATCAAATTAGTATATTGTACAACTGAAACTAATTCAATATTGTAGATCAGCTATATATTTTAATTAAAAGACTACATCCCAAGTTAAGTCATAGGAGCTCAAAGTTTTATGTAAGTTTTTAATTTAATTTAAAAAGAGAGATGAATATCTGATCTTTGAATAGGAAGAGCTCTATATTTAAAAGCATAGGAAGGTATCACAGAGGAAAATATCAAAATAGATTTGGTGTTATATAAAAGTAAAAATAAATGTATCTAAATGTAAATAAATATATCTAAATGTAAATTTATTAAAATGTATCTAAATGTAAATAAATGTGGATGAAGCATAAGCTGGAATCAAGATTGCCAGGAGAAATATCAACCTCAGATATGCAGGTGACACCACCCTTATGGTAGAACGGGAAGAGGAACTAAAAACCCTCTTGACGAAAGCGAAGGAGAGTGAAAAAGTTGGCTTAAAGCTCAACATTCAAAAAACGAAGATCATGTCATCTGGTCCCATCACTTCATGGCAAATAGATGGGGAAACAGTGGAAACAGTGAGAGACTTTATTTTCTTGGGCTCCAAAATCACTGCAGATGGTGACTGCAGCCATGAAATTAAAAGACGCTTACTCCTTGGAAGGAAAGTTATGGCCAACCTAGACAGCTTATTAAAAAGCAGAGACATTACTTTGCCAACAAAGGTCTGTCTAGTCAAAGCTATGATTTTTCCAGTGGTCATGTATGGATGTGAGAGTTGGACTATAAAGAAAGCTGAGCGCAGAAGAATTGATGCTTCTGAACTGTGGTGTTGGAGAAGACTCTTGAAAGCTTCTTGGACTGCAAGGAGATCCAACCAGTCCATCCTAAAGGAGATCAGTCCTGGGTGTTCATTGGAAGGACTGATGCTGAAGCTGAAACTCCAATACTTTGGCCACATGATGCAAAGAGCTGACTCATTTGAAAAGATCCTGATGCTGAGAAAGATTGGGGACAGGAGGAGAAGGGGACAACAGAGGATGAGATGGCTGGATGGCATCACCGACTCAATGGACATGGGTTTGGGTAAACTCCGGGAGTTGTTGATGGACAGGGAGGCCTGGCGTGCTGCAAGTCCGTGGGGTTGCAAAGAGTCGGACACGATTGAGTGACTGCACTGAACTGAAAAGGTATCAATAGAAAAATTTAAGAAACAAAAGCTAGGGAAATATTTACAAAAATATCATAAAATGTTGCCTTTTTAATTAAACTGGTAAATGACTCTCCAAATACCATTATGCAAAAAGACAGAAACAATACAAATATGAGGAAAATTACGTAACACACAAAAAAAATTAAGTAGCAAAAAAAAAAAAGTAGTAAGAAAAATGTGCTCAACTTACCAAATTAAACTAAGACTTTTACTTAACAAATTAACAAACTTTTTTAAAATATAGTATTATTAACGTTAGTATACATATAGCTATAAATTAGTACAGTCTTCCTGGAAGATTCTTCAGTATATTTTACTAACAGACTTAAAAATATGCACATGCTTTTAACTAGAAAATTTTATGTAGAAATACCTTCACTGTTTTGTCATTTACATGAGAGGAATATATGAAACACCCTAAATGTTCAATAATAGAGAAATACTTCAACTGATTGTAAAACCCAAAGTATAACATATAATGTACACATATGTAAGCATAAAGAAGTACTTGCAAAGGATTTTAAATATAAAAGGAAAATATTTATGACATGGTATCCACTAAAAATATAAAAAGTTTATATCAAGTAAAATTTCAAGTGTGTAAAAATATATGTATAGAAAAATGCTGAAAATATATCTACAAACAAGTTATGGTTACTACTCAGGGCTGCATTATGGTAGACTTTTCCCTGTCTTTGTACATTCTTATATGCATGCATTACTTTAAACCTTATTTTAATATGCATGTCTTAAACGCTCACCTTAATTCGAAAAATCACTATTATACCTGTGACATTTGTAAAAGGAATGGCAGAAAGTAAATATATGTCTTAAAAAACTATAGTTGAATTTAAGAAGAGTTGGAGCAGTATATGTTTATTGTGCCCAAATTAACCATGGTAGAAGGTGGCAACATCTGGAAATATGGACCTATTATCACATCATAATATCAATAGCTTACTTATTGTGTATCCCTCTGTTTTCAGACTTGGTGGCCACTCTGCAGTTGGTAATCATTAAAAGGTGTATGTGGCAGATAAAAAAAATAAAAAGAACTGACCCTACTTTCCTTGCTAACTCCATCACTTGCTCCAATTTCAAGATTCCCCTAATGCCTCCGGTGAGGTGAGAGGAAGGTGTTGAAAATATCCATGAAGTTTTCTTCCTGGAAACCATGATGGAGGGAGCAATTAAAAACTATACTGACACACTCCAGTTGGTCAATAAGTATATGACTTCTGTGATCTTGCTTCAAGTTTAATCTTGTAATAAACCATCTCAAAATTATCAAAAAAAACAAGGTCAGACTTGCATACATTTTAATTACTCTTACTTGGACTACAGTCAAAAAATGTTACTGAGAAAATATTTCCACAAGAAAATATAATGTACACTGCTTTAAATTAGCAAAACTCCTGTGAAAGGATTTTATTGTTGTTCAGTAGCTAAGCCATGTCCGACTCTTTGTGACCCCATGGACTGCAGCACACCAGGCTTCCCTGTCCATCACCAACTCCTGGAGCTTACTCAGACTCATGTCCATTGAGTCGGTGATGCCATCCAACCATCTCATCCTCTGCCGCCCTCTTCTCCTCCTGCCTTCAATCTTTCCCAGCACAGTGTCTTTTCCAATGAATCGATTCTTTGCATCAGGTGGCCAAAGTATTGAACGGGTTTGAAGACAAACATCTCTGGAAAACTTTTCCCAAATTTGTGATGGGCTGGCCTACCACCTGTGAGTCAGCACCCAGCTCATGCAGGGTTACTCCCCACTCCAGGAACCCTGACCTGCGAGGCTCATATTTACAACCTTGCTTCTCCTGCCCATTCAGATACTAAGCCACTCAGAAGTAAATAAAATAACATATTAACGTAAGGCAGATTGTAACAGTGCCTGGAAGGAAAGCAGCCTGTTCTAAGACAAATAGGGTTGGAGGGACTGATTTTGATGGAGAAGAACACCAAATGTGAATCCAACTCTAAGGGATAATAACCCATAATCATCAAAGTTTAATTGCAATGCTTTATTTGACTGTTGTTGTATCCCTATTAATAATTTGCTCTAACTTATGCCCTCAACCATCTTCTGTACAAAAATTCTTAGTCCATCTGAATAAAAGGAGTCTTTTACACCACCCAAGAGCCAATAAGTTTTAGAGCACGACATACCAAAAAAAAAAAAAAAAAAGGAGTCTTTTAGAAATTGTTTAAAGAACACTCTTCTGTTACCTTTTTAATATACTTTAATCAAAGGAAATCTTCCCATCATGTGGAAATTTCCCTGATCACACATTGTAATTAACTTAAGACTTCATCACATCTGTAGGACAGAGGAGCCTGGCAGGCTGCAGTCCATGGGGCTGCAAAAGAGTCAGATGTGACTTAGTGACTAAACAACAACAACAAATGCTTAAGGGAAAGGAGAATTGATTAGCATCTTAAACAAGAGTGGTCTTCTGGGAAATTTCCTTTTATTTGTGTTTTCTGAGAAACTGAAATAGCTAGAAACCCCTCAGCTGAACTACTGTAATCTGGGACTTGGAAGACTTGGTTTTGAAACCTCTTTTACTCAAGTTGTGAGTGGACTAAAGTCTTGTTCATATACCCTATTCTGTGAGATTGAGATATTAAGAGATAGACACATGAATAATATTTTCTTGGAACCAAAGGATGTTGGAAATACTATAGTATAAGAAACTTCCCCTTCTCTTAAGAAATAAAGAAAGGAAGAAAAAGAAGAGCACAGAAGGAAATGAAACCATGGTCAAACAATCCCCAAATAAAGCTGAAGTCTTAAGCTGAAATGTATGGTTTTGAGTCTAACACTCTTAGGCATTTGTTCCCCTTGATGTCTCAGCAAATCGTACAAATTTATAAATATTTGAATTTACTCCAGTGAGTCAAATTGGTATTTTGTAAATTATACTTGATTTATAAATGTGTGTCTATTTATTAATATTGCAATTTTAAATATATTACTTTGGCCCCAGTTAACTCACTATAAAAATCCTTGTTATCCAAGAAGGTACTTTTTACAGAAATGTCTTAAATATATTGTTATTTTAATTAACATTATGAATTAAAATTCTAAAAAGTATTGGGTACTAGATCCCTTAGTACTGTAATTATTGCTTTAACATATAATTTAGCCATGTTTTCTTAGTATAGATAATTAAGGCTTCTACTGTAACATAGAGTAAAATCTCTATCTTTAAAGCGTAATTATGTTCATAAAGGATAGTAATAAATTCTTAATATAACCAAACACTGATAACCAAACAAAAGCTGATTTTGAATAGCTTAACATGCTAAAAATTGTGGAATAGCATTTTTAACTTAATATTGTCTTGGTTAAATCATACACGTATTTCTTGTTTTGTATGCGTGAAACCAAGCTGGACTATGTGGGGCCTTCCTGGTGACAGAAACCACCCCCCATCCATGTCCCTCACCTCAAAACACCTTAGCCTTTTAGAACTTCCTCAAGTTCCAAAGACCAAATTTAATCAGAGAAGTGGGAAAAATAAAGAAAAACAGTCAAACAAGACAAAATAATAGAAATGGATTAGTCATGAAGCAAGGTCAAGGACCTTCAGTTCCTCCTCAGGGGCTATAGCCATATCCTTGAGCAGATTTTCAGGCATTAAAACTCCCACCAGGGGGAAGATGCTAACTGCATGCTGATCACCAACACATAGACCCCAGGCTGACTGGAGGCAGAAAATTGATCAATGATATTTGCAAATACCACCTTGTTGCCTCATCATGGACGGACCAGAAAGTCTGTGAGCTGATCAGTCACCCTGCCACTTTTTCCCTCACACTATCTTTAAAAATTCTTTCCCAAAATCTATTGGGGGGTTTGGGGCATATGAGCATTAGCCGGCCATTTTCCCTATTTGGCCCTGCAATAAATGCCTTAATTTCGTCCACCTCAACTTGGTGTCGGTAGATTGGCTGTGCTGAGTGTAGAATTCAAACAGACCCCAGTCTGATCTGGTACCATGAGCAAGGGATTTTAAATGCCCGAGGAATACATTTTCCTTCATGCATTCTTTGTCTGACCCAGTGTTCTTTCTGTTATAGAAGTTTCGTGTCTTCTATCAGCATGGCTCTTACATCTTATGTCTTTGCTTAATACTCTAAAAGAACATGTTGTACTGAGACAAAAAATAAAAGTAGATTTAGCCTAATAAGGCTGGCATGAAACTTTGTTACATTAAAAAAATCCATGTGTACAAGAAAGAACAGTCTTTTTAATTACTTACACAGTGATTATTTTATTTATCCACATTTATTTATCTACTCTTTACTGCAGTTGTCTGTTGGATAGGGCTATCTGGCTCAATACCACTCACAAGCAACATCAGAAGTAGCATTTTTAATTAGGACTTTGAAAAGCAACACAAGATGACAATTTGAAAAACACAGAACTCACATTGTAATATGACCAATGTTAGTAAATACAACACAAAAAAGTATGTATACAAATGACAGGTAACAAAGTGAGGATGGTGGTGTGGTTTTTATTAATTAGCAATTCTGTCTTTCTAGAACCTTCTAAAGTACATCCTCATCTCTTTCCTTTTTTTTGCCATTCTCCTACTGCATCCCTGATCTTCCTCTCCAGTCCACACACATTAGTTAGTATTCAAACTGGATCGATTATTTCCCAAGTTGTCATTTATCTTACTATAAAATGCAAAGTTTTCTCAATCTGCTTCAAAATGGTCAAACTGCGGTCTTCATCAGACATACTCATCAGTGGTAGGTGTTTGCTGAGCAGAGTCCACACAAGTGCTCAAAACGAGGCACCCTTCCAGTTCTGCAAATATGTCTTTTCTAAGAACACCAGACACACTTCAACTGGCTCTCTGCATTTCTTTAAGAATATTGTGAGCATCTCTGTCTTTCAGGAGGAAAACTAGGAGGAATCACCTTATGGCAGAATTCTTAATTTCATCTCCGATTCCTACGCCTCATCATCAAATATACCCACTTTATCCTCCCCCTCAAGCCTAAGTGCTTGAGTAGGTGGTCTCATCCAGTCACTGTCCCCTTCAGTTCAGTTCAGTTCAGTTCAGTTCAGTTGCTCAGTCATGTCCGACTCTTTGAGACCCCATGAACTGCAGCTCGCCAGGCCTCGCTGTCCATCACCAACTCCCGGGGCCTGCTCAAACTCATGTCCATCAAGTCCATGATGCCATCCAACTATCTCATCCTCTATTGTCCCCTTCTCCTCCTGCCTTCAATCTTTCCCAGCATCAGGGTCTTTTTCAAATTGTCAGTTCTTCGCATCAGGTAGCCAAAGTATTGGAGTTTCAGCTTCAGCACCAGTCCTTCCAATGAACACGCAGGACTGATCTTCAGGATGGACTGGTTGGATCTCCTTGCAGTCCAAGGGACTCTCAAGAGTCTTCTCCAACACCACAGTTCAAAAGCATCAATTCTTTGGCACTCAGCTTTCTTCACAGTCCAACTCTCACATCCATACATGACTACTGGAAAAACCATAGCTTTGACTAGATGGACCTTTGTTGCAAAGTAATGGCTCTACATTTTAATATACTGTCTAGGTTGGTCATAGCTTTTCTTCCAAAGAGCAAGCGTCTTTTAATTTCATGGTTGCAGTCACCATCTGCAGTGATTTTGGAGCCCCCAAAAGTAAAGTCTATCACTGTTTCCCCATCTATTTGCCATGAAGTGATGGGACCGGATGCCCCAATCTTAGTTTTTTGAATGTTGAGTTTTAAGCCAGCTTATTTCTTAAGCTGGGCACCAATTAGAAAGATTAGTCAGTTTGTTAAATTCATCAAGCTATATACTTGATTGGTGTAGGTTTTAAGCTTATTCTTCAATGAAAAGTTGGGGAAAAAAAAAAAAAAAAAAACCCTACTGTTCTGCCAGGATTTCCCTGGTTATCAGCTTCACAGATATCACAGAAGAAGATGGTTTCCAGGTCATTAGTAGGTTACTTTCATCAGACATTTGGCAAGATATGTGAGACACATAATTTATTTAAAAGAATACATAGTATATGGGCTTCCCTGGTGGCTCAGATGGTAAAGAATCTGCCTTCAATGCAGGAGACTCAGGTTCAATCCCTGGGTCAGAAAGATGCCCTGGAGAAGGAAATGGCAACCCAATCTAGTATTCTTGCCTGGAGAATCCCATAGACAGAGGACCCTGGTGGGCTACGGTCCATGGGATTGCAAAGAGTCAGACACGACTGAGCAACTAACACACACAGTATGTGCAGTTGACCCTTGAATAATTTCAGGGATTAGCACCCCAATCACATACAACTACAACAGGCCTATATCCTTGTTGTGCATCTGGGATTCAACCAACCACAGATCACATAGTACTTAATTTTTGAAAAAAATTTGCTGAAAATTGACCTGCACAGTTCAAACTCATTTTATTCAAGGATCAACTGTATATATGTGTGTGTGTGTATATATTTTTTATATATTTATATTTACTTTGATTAAATTAATTTGTGGCAGATTAAAGGGAACTTTTGTATAATCTGCCATAAATTAATTTAATCAAAGTAAACAAGCAATGTTACCAATATATTGGCATAAAGCTTTGGAAAATGCAAAGTGCTCTCATCCAGACACTGCTTTCACTTGATTCTGGCTTCCTTGGCTGACAGCATTCATTTTAGTTGGTCTCTGTAATGGAGAGCAGGCCTTTACGTGTTATATAACAACTTAACTAACAGCCCCCATGCCCAATGGAGCAAACTGACCTGTTGCTTAGTGACTGTTATCCAAGATGATCAGGGTAAACGGCAAATAGCACAGATATTTTTGAACAAGCGTTTGTTGACCCAGATACAATATTTATATGACTTACTAGTTTCTCAGACAAAATTGGTCCCTATCATATCCTGTAGGACAGAAATTTGTTATTCCTTAATTATTCATTGCTTATTCCTAGAAATTTTTTTAATGAAGAAACCTTTGAAAAGGAGTAATAATAAGTTCCCAAGAGGAAGCTGAAATGTCCCTCAAGCTTTATTTTTTAATTCACATCTAATGAATATCTTTGCTGCAAAAGAGTTTGTGAACGCTCTAGATTATATAACATCCTTCCTATCTTCTGGCGTGTTTGCATGTGACATTTATTTAATGGTTAGAAGTATCGCAAGTCAGGGCAAAAGCAGAGTATAAATTTTGTAATCTGCTCAGGTCATTTTGCTGGGGATTCTGTACATCGGAAAGGTCACCCTACACATTGCCAAAGCTCAGTGAAGGCTCACTGCCTTAGAGGGTCTTCACAGGAC
The DNA here is from genome assembly GCF_963930625.1 of Muntiacus reevesi. NCBI lineage: Eukaryota > Metazoa > Chordata > Mammalia > Artiodactyla > Cervidae > Muntiacus > Muntiacus reevesi. The sequence continues at coordinate 189,318,928 of NC_089251.1, read as the reverse complement.
AAAGTTTCCCAGGGTCTCTCCACAGGGACCTTGTGAGCTGGTTTGTGAATGAACGCACAGCTCTGTTGTAAGTTGTTAACATGTTGTGTTGTCATTGCTAGTTTATACCTTAGTTTCCCCAAAGATTATGAGCTACTTGTCAGAGGGATATTGCCCATTCATTTTTGGAGAATCTTGACTGGAATACAATGTATGTTAAATGGAATTTGAAGGACTAAAATAAGGCCTTTATTGTGATTTAGGATAGTCTGATAAGGAAACTGTTATGGACTGAATGTGTTTGCATGCTGTCCCTTCATTCATGTCTAACTCTTTGCAATCCTCTTGACCAGAGCATGCCAGACTCTTCTGTCTATGGGATTCTCCAGGCAAGAATACTGGAGCGAATTGCCATTCTCTTCTCTCAGGGATCTTCCGGACCCAGGGATCAAACCCGAGTCTCTTACATCTCCTGCGTTGGCAGGCAGGTTCTTTACCACTAGAGCAGCCTGGGAAGCCCAATGTTTGTGCCCTCCCAGAACTCACATGTAGAAGTTCCAACCCTCTGTGGGACAGCATTTGGAGATGCGGCCTTAAGGAGGCACTTAGGTTTAGATGAGGCTCTGAGGATAGTGCCCCATGATGAGATTGTCTTTATAAGAAGAGAAAGAAACCAGAGCTGTTTCTCTCTCTGCCATTCAAGGCCACAGCAGGAAGGTGGCCATCAGCAGGCCAGAAAGAGAAGGCTCATTAGCACCCCACCATGCTGACACCCTGGTCTCATGCTTCCAACCGCAAGAACCAAGAAAAATACATTTTGGTTGTTTAGTCTACTGAGCCTATGGTGCTTTGTGATGACAACCTCTGAAAATTAAGAAAAAACTTGTTTATAAAAGTTCAGGTCAAATTATTTGTTTAAACATTTTGATAGTGTGTCATTTACTATAGCTACCTGTAATCAATGGGATTTCAGAACAGGAGTGTGAAATTTTATACTTTACTTTATATACTTTGGTACTACTTAGCTTTTAAAAAAGCCATAAATTTGTCTTTACTTTTATAATTTAAGATACATTTGAAAGTATAGGAGTTCTGCCTCCTTAGTGCAGTAAGCAACACATCAGTCTCATTCTCTGAAGGCCCTAGTTTGAACAAGGAGACAGTTCCTTGGGCTTCTCAGGTAGCTCAGTGGATAAAGAATCCTCCTGCAAAGCAGGAGACATAAGAGACGCGGGTTTGATCAATGGGTGGAGAAGATCCCCTGGATGATCCACTCCCTTATTCTTGACTGGAGAATCCCATGGACAGAGGATCTCAGTGGGCTACAGTCCATGGGTTCACAAAGAGTTGGACATGACTGAAGCAACTTAGCATACACGCATGTAAAAGTATAGGAGAGTATTGCTAACCTACAACTCTGTAGAAATTAACATAATTATGCAATCATTAAGTTACACAAAAGTTAAAATATCAAAAGAGAGCAAGAGAATAATCCAAAATAAAATTATTTCAAAAAAGAAGAGCTTGAAATAAAAGTGTTCAGGAAACAAACAGTGTGCGTCAGGAAGTTGATAAGCTCCATCTATAATACGAGATCAGAAGCCAGGGAGCCTGGGACACACCTGTCATTCAACCTCTCTTTCACTCAAGAAAAGGCTGGTGTGGGACGTGGAGCTGGGGAATGAGTGTGCAAATCAAAAGAAGAGAAAAGAGAAGCATTTTCTAAGGTAAGGGGTAAAGGGGTGAGGGGGATGTCAGAGGGGAAAAAATCATATCCCAGGAGTTTAAATGAGCTGAAGAACAGGCTATGACCTTCAAAAAGACTTTCAAAAATAGATTTCTTGCCTCAGAAAATAATCAGAGCAAACCTTCTGTGTCTTCTCATTTTAAATTTAGACTCGATAAGTAAGCAACAGATGTATTTACGCTTGTATTGTCTGCAAGTGGATGATGATTGAATTTTGATGCTGAATTGGACCAAATATCCCAAATGAAATTTTTCACACCAGCTGTAAAATTGAAACATTTTATAAAGCAACACATATTCTGTTTTCACCTTGTACCGTTTTCCCACAAGTAAAGATTGTTTATTTCAAGGAGGGTAAATGTATTTCGTTTGCAACCTTCATGTGTCCCAGGAGAAAAAGAGTTGCATGTCAGATACATTTGATTTAGGCTCATTCCTACCTTTCTAAAGTGAAGGTGCACTCTAAATATTGATTCTTTTTTCATAAAAAATTCCCTATGTATCACCCTTCCTGAAGGAAGAGAAATAGGAAAGATTACAGCTGTCTGGTCTCTGTAGACCAGATACAACAAAAAATTGCTGGTGTTGATTGAGGTGAACCAAACTCAGGATCAGAATGTCCTTCTGTATTACAAGTGAACGCAATAAAAAATACCTTCTGACTCCTAAAGTTACATGTTTAGATTCTTTCTCCTTTTTTATCCTTTCCTCCTCTGAGTCCTGTTAGCCACTAGCTACCTTTCCTCTGTATATGACATCATACACACATTTATACACACATAGTATTTAGGAAAAAAATATCTAATGGAAGCTTTATTGTAGTTTCTTACAATTGGTGGTAAGTCATCAGCAAATGTGTTCCTATAATGGTTAAAGTACTAAATTGGCTGCATAAATTAAAGGTATAAATCTACTGGCAGTTTGGGGCATTTGAGGAAGAAATTATGGACTTGTAGCAACTGTTGTTGTTTAGTCGTGTCCCGTGCATGCATGCTCAGTCGCATCTGAGTCTTTGTGACTCCATGGACTGTAGCCTGCAAGGCTCCTCTGTCCATGGGATTTCCCAGGCAAGAATACTGAACTGGATTGCCATTTTCTTCTCCAAGGGATCTTCCCACCCAGGGATTGAACCCACATCTCCTGCATTCCAGGCAGATTTTTCACCACTGAGCCATCAGGGAAGTCATGTCCAGTAAGGAAGCAAAATTTGCCACGCTCCAATGCATCTCTTTGGAACGAGAAAAGATGCAGAAAAACGCAGGATGTTTTCTTTTTATCTCCCCCTTAACTATCTAATCAAATTTAGATTGAGGGCCTATTCCGGGAAAGTTAACTATCACTGGAGAGATCTATAGTATAATATGAAGTAGGTGTCGTAGACAGAGAGGAACCTAGCAAAGTCTGTTTGTCACAATTCCTTTCTGGGTCCCCTTGATTCTGCATGATTCTTTATTCATCTTCCTGTGAATTGCCTTCCTTCACGTTAAAGTCCCAGACCCCAGTCCAGAATGACATTAGAAACCTCCTTTTGTCTGTCTTTGGAATCTCTCATGTTCAGATTCCTCATATGTATGTTAGTAGGTTTGATTTTCTCCTGTTAAACTGTCAGTTTAATTCTTAAACCAGCCAGAAGAACATACAAAGATAGAATGAAAGTTGTTGTTTGTTTTTCTTCTTCACTCAGTCAAATTTCCCTGGCCATGAGACTTTTTACTGTTCACCTTCCTAACTGCGCTTCACTGGGTAGCCAGCTGCAACTTTCAAAACATAAAAGGACGAGCCCGCCACCACTCAGATATAGGCAAAAAGAGGATAATCATTCCTGACTTAAGTCTCTTCATCACTACATATGGCCATGTAGGCAGTGTAAAGATCAAATGTTCAAACTGGTTATACCAAACATTATGCAAATGTGATGTACAGTAATATTGTCATAAAATGTCCAGTAATTCTCCATGCTCTCACAACAACTTGACAAAGCTGTCCTGCTGACCAAAGACAGTTGATCTGCAGGCTGTACATTTATATTCACTACAAACTTCCTTCTGTGCTGTGTTCAGTCGCTCAATCCTGTCTGATTCTTTTTAAAATCATGTCTTGTTCACACATATCACTAAGACTTTTACTGGCTTTCCTATTTTAAGTCCCCAAATTAAAACAATTTCTTTCAAGGATGTGATTCAATGCTGGAGACTTACCTATAAAACCATGTTAGGTTTTCACCAGTACAGCATGATGTATGATTGGAGAGTTTCAATGTAATCATAAAGTAGGTCCTTGCCCTTTCTACTTGCCCTTCAGTCCTTTGAGTGTTCTGTTCCAAGGCTGATCACCTGAAATGTCAATTAGAAGTAAGCTGTATTCAGATAATTAATAAATAACTGTATTTATTTTAAACAATAAATTATTTCTTTAACCAAAAACTGTATGAGTTTATACACATAAGTTTTTTCCAGTGGTCATGTATGGATGTGAGAGTTGGACTGTGAAGAAAGCTGAGCGCCGAAAAATTGATGCTTTTGAACCATGGTGTTGGAGAAGACTCTTGAGAGTCCCTCTGACTTCAAGGAGATCCAGCCAGTCCATCCTAAAGGACTGGGTGTTCATTGGAAGGACTGATGTTGAAGCTGAAATTCCAATACTTTGGCCACATCATGCAAAGAGTTGACTCATTAGAAAAGACCCTGATGCTGGGAGGGGTTGGGGGCAGGAGGAGAAGGGGACGACAGAGGATGAGATGGTTTGATGGCATCACTGACTCAATGAACCTGAGTTTGAGTAAACTCCGGGAGTTGGTGATGGACAGGGAGGCCTGGCATGCTGCGATTCATGGGGTCACAAAGAGCCGCACATGACTGAGCGACTGAACTGATACACACAAGTAAAAATATATACAAGTAAACATACTTGTATATATTTGTATATATTGTACGAGTATATACTCTATACTTGCATATATTGTAAAGTCCTGCCAGCGCACGACACGCTGGAGACAACAGTTCCTGGGTCGGGAAGATCCCCTGGAGAAGGGAATGGCTACCCACTCCAGTATTTTTGCCTGGAGAAGTCCATGGACAGAGGAGCCTGGTGGGCTATAGTCCATGGGGTCGCAAAGAGTGGGACACAACTGAAGCAACAGATTACCAAAACAGGCTAAGCAAATCCTCATGTGCAAGTGGCCTGAATAAAACCAGAAGTTCTTCCTTTAAATTGGAAAAAGAAACAGCTTAGGAAATACACTGAAATCAGAAGAATAGGTTACCAATATACTCGATTTCTTTGTCTCAGGTGCAATAGTGTGTTTGATCTTTAGTAGAGAAATACAGGAAAAAAGAGCCAAAGTAATTTATGAGGGTTAGTTAGAACTGTCTGGAATAAATGTCAATTTGGTTAGCAAGGTATTTCTCAGTGATATAATCTCAGAAATTGGACTAGCAATCTTATAAATTCTGTGACCTATGTGGTCATGGTAAAGGGGAATGTTAAGACTTTCTCCAGCTGCACAGTGGGTCTCTGATCACAGAATGGGGGAAATGAGAAAATATAAGCCCAAACTGTGTGAAGTCATGTCGACCAAATTGGTGGCAATTTTTTCACAGCCATGATATTATTTTGATGGTTCCACTGGAAATTGTGATTTATTTGGAAAACAGCACCATATGCATTTTGCTTAGCATGAGTTGTATTTTCAAATTGTCATCTTATTCTGTTGGAAAACATTGGTGAAATTGATTAGAAAGCCCCAAACACTGCTTCTCTCTGTAACTTCTCTCTGGCATGGTGATAATTAAAAGGAATCAATGGAAACACTGAAGCAGAAAAAGTAAGTTATATTCTCTGACCTAATCCTAGTCATTGAAGCATATTAGAAATGAAGTCAGAATTTCTATCTTTTGTTTATGCCTGGCCTTTTTTGGTTAATTTTTTATTGTGAAATAAAACACCTCTGCCAAAAAATGCAAAACAGCAGCTTTGATTTATCACCAAGAAAGCACTCTAATAATCTGGTGCAGAAATAGAATATTACATGTCATTCGGAGCCCATGCATAATCCCTCTTACTCACTGTTCCTTCTTTTCCTTCCCCTCAAAGGTAACCACTAACTTGATACTTAACTATTTGCTTCCTTTTCCAAGTATCAGTTTTCCCTGATACTTTGTTTTTGAGCTTCCTATAAGGGAAATTATACAGCATGTCTTCTTTTGCAACTGGATTATTTTGTTCAACATTTCCATACAACTGCATTTAGCTGTAGTTCTTTTGGTCTCATTGTTTTTTAGTATTTTGTCCTATGATCGTATCACCATCTATCTTTCCATTTAACTGCTGAAGAACTTTATAAACTACATTCCTAGGACTGTTCTTATAGATGTATCTTGCTATACATAAGCACACATTTCTAGAAGTGGAATTGTTGGTTCCAGGGTATGTCTATCTTCAACCATAATTCTTTCAAAGTGTCTTCCAAAAGTGGCTGTTTCAATTTTCCAATTTATACACCAAGAACAGTGTATGGGAGCCCCCACACCTCCACGTCCTCATCCACAGTCGATATTCTCATATTTGCAGGACTTCTTAAAGTGTTCTGAGGTTGGTCAAAAGGTACCAACTTCCATTTATAAGATCTGGGGATGTAATGTACAGCATGGTGACCATAATTAACAATACCATACCACATGTTCAAGAGTTGTTGAGAAAGTAGATCTTAAAAGTCCTCATCACAAGGGAAAAATAATTTATAATTATACAAAGTGAAAGTTGTGGTGATCACTTCACAGTATATACATATATCCACTCATGGTGTACAACATTACATGTCAAATGTTAATTATATCTCAGTGAAAGAGGGGAGGAGGGATGTTCTGGATTACAGTGCTTTGTTATTTTTACATGTTACCAGTAATCATTACCCAACTTGTGGCTGCTATTTTTACTCACTTAAAGTGCATTTGAGAAACCAAAGATCTTAATTTTTAAAGTTAATTTATTTATTTTTGGTTGCACTAAGTCTTCTTTGCTGCTCACAGGCTTTCTCTAGTTGTGGTGAGTGGGGGCTATGCTCAGTTGCGGCGCACAGGCTTCTCACTGCAGTGGCTTCTCTCATTGTGGAGCATGGGCTCTAGGCTCACGGATTTCACTAGTTATAGTTTGCAGGCTCTAGAATGTGGGCTCAGTAGTTGTGGCGCATGGAATCAGTTGCTCTACCACTTGCAAAATCTTCCTGGACCAGGGATCAAACTCATGTCTCTTGCATTGGCAGGCAGATTCTTTTCCACCGTACCACCAGGGAAGTGCTTAACTTTTTGTAGTAAAGTTTGATCAATCATCTCCTTTACGGTTAGTGTTCGTGTGTGTGTGTGTGTGTAGTGTTTAAAAATTCTATTCCTACCCATAAATAATGAAACTTTGGCCTCATCTTATCTTTTAGAAGATTTATTGCTTGCTTGTCATAGTTAGATCTACAATATACATAAAAGTGATTTGTGTGTGTGATTTGAAATAGAGTCAAATTTCTCTTTTTCTCATGTTGGTATAAATTTCTCCCAGCAGCTTTTATTGAAAAGACCAGTCATTCTCCACTCCTCTGCAATGTCACCTGTATGTCACTTGTTTCCTCTCTTTTATCTCTTGTGATAGCACAAATAACCACAGTTGTCTCCTAAGCTATTGGCTATTGGCATTCCATGCTACAAATTCATTGCTTTGAACTAGGAATGGGGAAGTTTAGGCTTACAAAAGCAAGTGAATTTGCATATGTGCCCATCCCCAAATTTCCTTGTATACACTTCTAGAGCATTTGCACAGAACTCTGTATGTCTGGCATTTTATGTAATAGAATCTGCTCCTACTAAGTATCATGTATGTTCACTGCAGGACAATGAATGAAATTTCCTGTTGTCAGAAACTCTGAGCACAGCTGGGTTGGACTTGCTGAGCAACAGGGTTCTGACGTGACTTTTTTCACTTTATAAAATTCATGTCTCTAAAATACCTCATGACATTTGGAAATCTTGTGTCTACGTTACCGTGCACCATATGACCAACACCACTGCTGACAGATGAGAATAGAAACTATTATGTATTGAAGCATTGTATATTGAACCTAGGGTAAAATTGGCATGGATCTCTCTCAGGTAGAGGTATGATTTGAGTAATATTTGCCCTTAGAAGAGTAGAAGACTACAGATGTTTTATTGTGTTCAACATAAAAGCAGCAGAAAGAAGAATAAATAGGGAACTCATTGTAAAAGGTCTGAGATAATCTTTCTTCTAATTTCACTTACTTGACCTTCTAAAACTTCTCAGTTCATTTATTCCGTCTTATATTATTTATATTTCATTGTTTTAATCTTGAAAACAAATTCAGGGAGGGATTTTGGAGGTATATTTCCTTTCTCTCCAGCTTCTAGGTCTGTGTTCTGTTGTGATTAATTTGGAGAATAATAGCCTTTAGGTACTTTCCTTTTTAAGTTGTAAGTTTTTCTTTTTTTCTACAGCATTTCCAGGCTCTTTTGGAATGCTTTTATCTCTAGAAGTTAAAACATAATATCTTTTGATCAGTTGGTTTAATTTAATGCTCCCCAAATTATTCTATGTTATATTGAAAAGTATGATTCATTTCTAAGAACCCACTTAATTTTCAACTAAGGCAATACCAGGAAGAAAGAGAAAATGAGATAGAAGTGCTCAAATGATGAACTGGGAAAAGAAAACATTTTGCAAATTTGAGTGTGGGTCATGAAATTTTGCCACTAAGTCATATTGGAATTGTAAACTCTATCACTAAATAGTCTGAAGAGTCTGCTGATATTTATTTTGTATTGGTATATATGTGCTTGTGTGCATATATAGGAAATATTACTGACTATGTAAAATTTTGGTAATATAAAAAGCTATTGCATGTAATTTTTTCCAAACAACATATTATCACTCATTAGGTATATAGTTTGTAATTTATATTATTAACAAGATTTGAAGTCTTCCAGTCTTTGAACTAAAAGCCCCTAATGGTTTAATCCTATTTGATAAGTATGACAACACATGTTAGATCTATGGATCATTCTATCTCCATTATCAGTGTCTTTGAATAAAAATCCTTATTTTAATTTGCTGCTCAGCCTCAGCGTCCACAGATATATAATAAGCTATTCAGTACAACAGCATCTTTATTTTAGAACTCTAAAAACACTTATCATCTTTGTGCCTTGCAATGACATTAGACGGGGTGTATGTATAGGCCTAGAGCACAGACCACTCTGGAGTCAGCCTACTCACACCTTCTTAGAGGAGTCAGTGTATTCTGTGCTATGAGAGGAAAATCAAAGTGGAGTTGGTATTGTTAAGAGAGCTCTCTAATATAGAGCTGGGAAGCCACTGAGGAAGCGTGACATGCATATCTCAAACTAGACGGAATCTGACCTTTTGACCACTTGTCTTTTTTTTTTAACTTTTTATTTTGTATTGGGGTTTAGCTGATTAACAATGTTGTGACAGTTTCAGGTGAAGACTGAAGGGATTCAGCCATATATGTAAATGTATCCATTCTCCTCCAACCCCCCTCCCATCAAGGTGCCACATAACAATGAGCAGTTCCACGTGCTATACAGTAGGTCCTTGCTGGTTATCCATTTCAAATATAGCAGGACCACTTGTTGTCTTAATGAAGGCATCCATATCATCTGTATAACGTTCCAGAAACTCAGGATTCTCATTGGATCCCTACCCTACCCTTAAAGGTTTTCTTTGCTGCATCAGTCAATCATAATTCTTGCCAGACAACTTTGACAAACTTGTGACTTTTGCCTGTACAAGCCCCTGACACTTTCTCTTCCCCCAAACATTCTCATTTTTACCCAGATCTGTGTCTCCCAAATTGCAATTCCTAAGATACCCAAATAAAGCTCTTTGTTCTTTGAAGCTTCCATATAGATTATTGCTCGGCAAAACTCACACATTAACTTAGGACTCCAAGGCAAATAAACAGAGCTCAGACTCAAGTCTCTTTACTAGAATGATTTTATAAGCCAAAATAATAGCTACCATTTTTGAGTGATCCAAATGGTGCCAGATACTTTACATCTATTATTTCTAATCCTTATATAAAATGTGAAAAGTTACCTCTCTTTTAAATATAAGGAAACAATCTGATGTTTCACTATTGGCCTCATGTGGTGCTAGTGGTAAAGAACTGCTTGCCAATGCAGTAGATTTAAGAGATGTGGGTTTGATCCCTGGGTCTGGAAGCTCCCCTGGACAAGGGCATGGCAACCCACTCCAGTATTTTGCCTGGAGAATCCCATGGACAGAGGTGCCTGGGCAGGCTACAGTCCATGGGGTCAAAGAGTCAGACACAACTGAAGTGACTTAGCATGCAAATTTCTGAAGCAGCTTATCTGACCCCAAAGTCTACTCCACTCCTGAAGTACAATATACTCAAATCACTGGGAAACACAAGGCAAAAGAAAAATGTGAGCATGAATCACTGTATCAGAATGCAAAACGAATACCTTTTTCTCATATCTAATTCAGATTTTAATATGTTTAATTTATTTCTAATCACCCAATATTGAGACTGATCTAATTGATGAACACAGATTATGCTTCTAGCAGCAAAACACCCACAAGATAGAAATCATGTAGATTTTGAACTGACCACATGGTTCTATACCTTAATTCTGCCATTTACTACACATGCAGGTGTGGGCAGTTGGTAGAACATCTCTAGGTCCATAGAATGGGGATTTGTACACACGTGACACAAGCCAGCGGATATGAATTAGAAAAGGCATCTTGATGACCACCATATAGTAGACTGTCAACAGGAATAGGTGTTTTTTCTGAAGTCAGTTTCTAATGTGTTAAAATTTTTGGTAAACATTAGTTGAACCTGAAGAGTTAATACAGATCCCAATGCATACCCATCACGGTTAGGGTCATTTAAAAAATAACAATCCATTATGCCAGTTCCTAGAGATCATGACCACAACTATCATTGATCTGTCATTGATTTTGCCTTGTTCTGGGATTTCATCCCAATGGAATCTATGTTTACAGTAAGAATTTTGACAGCCACTTTCTTTCTGAGCCTTGTTGACTCCATCTCTGAATCCAAGAGAGAGGAAGGCTGGTACAGCTGCAGCTGACTCCTGCTTCAGGAAACTGAACTTTAGATTCTTGTGAAGATAATCCTAAGGTTAGTCATTTAAATGATCACATGCCCTTCCCTAAATGGCATCAGTTTCAGTGGGTCTTTTGAAAAGATGGTCTCATTTATTTATCATCTTATTTCAGAGTCATCAGACAGGTGGAATCCTCCATATTAAGGCTGAATTTAGGCCATTTACCCCAGAAAATTCTTTGGCACAATTCATCAGAGCTTGACTACTCAGTCTCTCTAAGTATCTCCTATGCTTGTAAAATGGGAGAAAAATATTTGACTATATCACAGCTTTCATCTCCCCAGCCCACTGGAACCCCTACCCCTTGTGTTAGCCCTGAAGCCTTTTCTCTCTTTCACCCTCTAACAAGGGTTCTCCCTACCTTAGAAGATCAAAGGATTCGGGAGTTTCATGGTGGAAGAACAGGAGGTAAATGTGGGGAAAGAGGGTGAGAAGGGCTAAACATGGAATGAAATGCCAGAGGAGATTTCAGGAGCTGAAAGGACAGATATTGAAGAGAAAAACTGAAGAAACTGACTGAAACACAGATTTTTAAGAAATATTTTTGGTCTGCTTATCCCTTCACAGTGTCCGAAAAAAACCAAGTAAAAGATTAATTGCTTTGAAATCATTGTTGATTGCATGAACTGTGCTTTTCTGCCTATGACATCATTCTGGCATTGACCATTGTGGATTATGGATTTATAGGTTTTAAACTTGCTAGTCCAGCTGCTGTACATAGAAAACACTGTGTAACTAAAGCTTACAAAAACCAGCTGCTGTAGCTTTCATCAGCCTCTTCAGATCTACTCTTCCTTCTCTGAGCTCATCCCTATAAACAATGTATGTAGTATGAACATCAGTAGATTTCCACACTTTCTGGCTTCTGTTTGTGTTCAACAATTGGAAACACTGTCAGGAAATAGGAGAATGGGAAGAAGAAAATGATGCCAAGGTACTTATTACTCGACTCCTTCCTTATACGACCGCCTTGGGCTGGTTGGATCCTTGGCTGAAAGGTTCCCTCAAGAGTACCTGCGCTGTATGACTCCCCCTTCTTGGGTTTTTCATAACACCTCCGTCCCTTATCCCTTGTAAGCTTACAAATCATAACAGCGCCACTGTCCCAGCCCCAGATAACTTCACTTCCCTTGGATCCCTAGATCCCAGCCACAGCTTCGTACTTTGTTTATTAAATTCCCCTCAAATTATCTTCCTTTGGATGTGCTGTCGGCTTCTTTCTGAGACCCTGATCAACACACCAGCTACTCAACTTTGTTCTATAATCTCACATCAAAATCCCTAGAAAATGAACATGATGAGGTAGAAATGAATAGCAAAATGAAGGGTTTTGCTATTCGATATCTTTAAATCCTTAGAAATCAGAATTAGCTAATTCAGGAACATAGGAATTTTGCTTGGAAGAGACCAAGACATTCAGTTCAATCCAGTAATAAGTGATTTCCCTGGTAGTCCAATGGCTAAAAGTCCACACTTCCACCTTATTTGGGGTTCAATCCCTATTTGGGGAACTAAAATTCCACATGCCTACTTGACCAAAAATAAATAAAATTTAAAACAAACAGTCCAATTCTAGTTGCATCACCTCCCTTACCCCATCTTCTCTGATACTGAAAGTATTTTACTGCCTCTTTGGCTTTCTCATTAACACCTTGCTACTGCTGCTAAGTCACTTCAGTCGTGTCCGACTCTGTGCGATCCCACAGACAGCAGCCCACCAGGCTCCCCCGTCCCTGGGATTCTCCAGGCAAGAACACTGGAGTGGGTTGCCATTCCCTTCTCCAATGCATGAAAGTGAAAAGTGAAAGTGAAGTCGCTCAGTCATCTCCAACTCTTCGCGACTCCATGGACTGCAGCCTACCAGGCTTCTCTGTCCATGGGATTTTCCAGGCTAGAGTACTGGAGTGGGGTGCATTAACACCTTGAGTTCCCACTATTTCTACTTCAGTAATTGTTGAGGAGCCAAGACCTGCTGGTCAGCCCTCCTCTGCCGGTTGAGGGTGTTGACTGGTGTCATGGACTCTATATTTAAACTACAAAGTGTAAGAAGCCACTGGATGGAAAGAGGGGGGTTTTCCGTTCTGTTCCTTTTTAAGAGGCACCGGGCTTCAAGTATGGCACAAAGCAGAGCATAGACGTTCCTCTGTGAAGATGGCTTCCTACAGAGAGTCACGGAGTGCCATATACACAGACGTTCCTCTGTGAAGATGGCGTCCTACGGATAGTTACAGCACGCTGTATACACAGACGTTCCTCTGTGAAGATGGCTTCCTACAGAGAGTCACGGAGTGCCATATACACAGACGTTCCTCTGTGAAGATGGCGTCCTACGGATAGTTACAGTGTTCTGTATACACAGACGTTCCTCTGTGAAGATGGCGTCCTACGGATACTTACAGCACGCTGTATACACAGACGTTCCTCTGTGAAGATGGCGTCCTACGGATAGTTACAGCACGCTCTATACACAGACGTTCCTCTGTGAATATGGTGTCCTACAGATAGTCACAGTGCACTGTATACACAGACGTTCCTCTGTGAAGATGGCTTCCTACGGATACTTACAGAGCGCTGTATACACAGACGTTCCTCTAGGGAAAGAGTTTCCTACAGATGGTTACAGAGCGCTGTATACACAGACGTTCCTCTAAGGAAAGAGTTTCCTACAGATGGTTACAGAGTGCTGTATACACAGACGTTCCTCTGTGAAGATGGCTTCCTACAGAGAGTCCCTGCTTGCCATATACACAGACGTTCCTCTGTGAAGATGGCGTCCTACGGATACTTACAGAGCGCTGTATACACAGACGTTCCTCTAGGGAAAGAGTTTCCTACAGATGGTTACAGGGCACTGTATCACACTGGGAAATTAGTCTCGGACTTTATGAAGGAAGATGCATTGGCTAAGGCATATGTGCTGCGCTGTGCTCAGTCAGTCATGTCCAACTCTGCAACGCCATGGAGTGTAGCCCGCCAGGCTCCTCTGTCCATGGAATTCCCCAGGCAAGAATACTAGAGTGGGTTGCCATGCCCTCCTCCAGGGGGTCTTCCCAATCCAGGCATCAAACCCAGGTCTCCCACATTGCAGGTGGATTCTTTACTAGTTGAGCTACTAGGGAAGCCCCGATTCAGGCACATGCTAGGCCCTATATCCACTGCCTATTCATTTTGTTTCTGAATTAGCTCCTTGAAGCCTGGGACGGTCTCAGTAATCTTTGAATTTATTATGTAGAACCACACATGACCCACAGTTGGGACTAAATACTTCATTGGATGGCTAAGTGGGTGAATGACCAAACTGTTGAATGAATACATAGTAAATGAATACTATGACCCTCCTCATGACTTTCTCCCTCTTTATAAGCCAGGAACAAAGTTGTGTTTTGCTCTGTACTTCAAAGCCTTTTACTATCAGAACAAATTACCTCTTTGTACAAACCTCTTCATGCATAAATTTTTTCAGGTGCTAACAAGAAACCACTTTATCTACAAGAATTATTTAACAATTTATATGTGCTTTCAGTGTCAATTCTCTACTAACCAAAGGAACTAGATATTTGTTTCTTGGTCAGACTGGATAAATAGTATTTCTTGAAAAGTTTTGAGGTGTTGGTTCTCACTTTTTTCCCAGCTTATCACCATCCCTACCTCAAAAGCAGCTCTCTGAAAATAGGTAGACAGAGAAAAAAATCACAAGAAACTGGAATACCACTCTTTGGCTTTGAAATGTACCTATTCATTATTGGCCAAGAATAATGAGCATCTTAATCCAAGATATAATGCACATGATTAATAATAAGAGGCCACATGTATCTGGTGTTTTACAAAGTGCTGGCATTGTTCTAAGCCCTGTATATATTTTAAGTCTTTTAAAATTTACAATAATTCTATAAGGTAGAGAGAAACTGAGGTGTTAAGTGTTAAGTAACATACTAAAGGGCAGAAGGCAAACAAGCAAGATTTTAACACATGCCCTCTTGGCCTTCCAAGGTGTCCCTGGAACCATCACATGATACTGCATGGCATGGAAAAGAACAGCAATCCTTTGCCCTATCAAATCAATGATTTCCAAACCCAGAGACCTGCCTCCAGACACAGAGATCCTAAATGGAGACCAGACATCTAAGACTCTTGAAAGACTACTAACACAGTAAGCTTAGAGGTCAGGCTTTAATAAATACAGCTTCCAAGAGCAATAAAAAGTAAAAGCTTTTTATCTAAGGAAAATCTTCAATGGCTCTTGGGTCCCATTGTGCAGTAACTCAGACTTCCAGTTGGCTCATTTCTTCAGCACGAGACTGCTACATGACCTTTAAGGGGTGGGAATGTCACAGAATAGAAATCAGATTCCCTGGGCCGTTGAGCACACATGGCGATGCTCAAAGGAGATGCCAGCTGAGCCCACACAGGGAGCAATTTGGAGAGGTGGGGCCATGCTGAGATGGCATTTCCATGAAAAGACTCCCCAGAAACTCTAAAAGAATAAAAGATAAAAAGTCAAAAGGCAGTCTCTCTTCTTCCCTGTATACGTCTCTGCATTTTCTCATTTCTTACACGGACACCAGATGTTGGATTTAAAACTCACTCTAATCCACTTTGACCTCATTTTAACTTAACTAGATCTGCAAAGATCCTATGTCCAAAGTCACATTCTAAGGTTCCAAAGGAACATTACATTATAGAGGGATACTATACGTGCTTTTCCCCCTCTATAAGTATTGATAGGAGCTATCCTTTGTTTGCCACGGGCTTCTTGATGGCTCAGTGGCAAAGAATCCAGGAAAGAATCTGCCTGTCAATGCAGAAGACGTGGGGTCAACCCCTGAGTCAGAAAGATCTCCTGGAAAGGGCAGAACAACCCACTCCAGTATTCTGCCTGGGAAATCTCATGGACAGAGGAGCCTGGCAGGAAATTCACAGGGTCACAAATGAGACACAACTTAGTGACTAAACAACGGAACAACACAACAATAACATCCTTTGTTTACCACAGACCACAAAAGGAGCAGTTCTGATCTGAATTTTATATTGGAAACTAAGAACATAAACATATGCTTCATCTTCTTATAGGAGAGTATAACATTAAGAATGTCATGGAGCCTTTTGAACTATCAGTTGTCCTTGAGGTAAAAAATAGAAAGTAGCTCTGTATGCAAATATGGAGATAGTAATGTTGGTCTTTTCAGTTCAGTTCAGTCGCTCAGCCCTGTTCAACACTTCGTGAACCCGTGGACTGCAGCATGCCAGGTCTCCCTGTCCATTGCCAACTCCCAGAGTTTACTCAAACTCATGTCCATCAAGTTAGTGATGCCATCCAGCCATCTCATCCTCTGCCGTCCCCTTCTCCTCCTGCCCTCAATCTTCCCAGCATCAGGGTCTTTTCCAATGAGTCAGCTCTTCCCATCATGTGGCCAAAGTATTGGAGTTTCAGCTTCAACATCAGTCCCTCCAATGAACACCCAGGACTGATCTCCTTCAGGATGGACTGGTTGGATCTTCTTGCACTCCAAGGGACTCTCAAGAGTCTTCTCCAACACCACAGTTCAAAAGCATCAATTCTTCTGTGCTCAGCTTGCTTTATAGTCCAACTCTCACATCCATACATGACCACTGGAAAAATCATAGCCTTGACTAGATGGACCTTTGTTGGCAAAGTAATGTCTCTGTTTTTTAATATGCTCTTTAGGTTGGTCATCACTTTCCTTCCAAGGAGCAAGTGTCTTTTAATTTCATGGCTAAAATCACCATTTGCAGTGATTTGGGAGCCCAAAAAATAAAGTCTGCCACTGTTTCCACTGTTTCCCCATCTATTTGCCATGAATTGATGGGACCAGAGTCCATGATCTTAGTTTTCTGAATGTTGAGCTTTAAGTCAACTTTTACACTCTTCTCTTTCACTTTCATCAAGAGGCTCTTTAGTTCTTCTTCCCTTTCTGCCATAAGGGTGGTGTCATCTGCATATCTGAAGTTATTTATATTTCTCCCAGCAAGCTTAATTCCAGCTTGTGCTTCTTCCAGCCCAGCGTTTCTCATGATGTACTCTGCATATAACTTAAATAAGCAGGGTGACAATATACAGCCTTGATGTAGTCCTTTTCCTATTTGGAAACAGTCTGTTGCTCCCTGTCCAGTTCTAACTGTTGCTTCTTGACCTGCACACAGATTTCTCAAGAGGCAGATCAGGTGGTCTGGTATTCCCATCTCTTTAAGAATTTTCGACAGTTTGTTATGATCCACACAGTCAAAAGCTTTGGCATAGTCAATAAAGCAGAAATAGATGTTTTTTCTGGAACTATCTTGCTTTTTTGATGATCCAGCAGATGTTAGCAATTTGATCTCTGGTTCCTCTGCCTTTTCTAAAACCAGCTTGAACATCTGGAAGTTTATGGTTCACATATTGTTGAAGTCTGGCTTGGAGAATTTTGAGCATTACTTTACTAACGTGTGAAATGAGTACAATTTTATGGTTGGTCTCTTGGTTTCTAGCAAAATGCTGGGTTCAGTGGTCACCTAATGTTCTTCAGTTGAAGCATCTGATTCTATTGAGAATAAATGCTGCACCAGCTAAATATACGATGGAATACATCTGGAGCATCCACATTCACCTCTATAATGATTCATGGCTCTTATTTTTGTCTCCCAATAGTAAGGGTGTGGGAGAAAGCAATGGCAACCCACTCCAGTACTCTTGCCTGGAAAATCCCATGGGCAGAGGAGCCTGGTGGGCTGCAGTCCATGGGGTGCCAAGAGTCGGACACGATTGAGCAACTTCACTTTCACTTTTCACTTTCATGCATTGGAGAAGGAAATGGCAGCCCATTCCAGTGTTCTTGCCTGGAGAATCTCAGGGATGGTGGAGCCTGGTGGGCTGCCATCTGTGGGGTCGCACAGAGTCGGACACGACTGAAGCAACTTAGCAACAGCAGCAGCAGTGAGGGTGTGATTGTGTACTGCTTGATTTGGTTTTCCAAAGAGTACGTTTAGACTCTTCACATACCTATAATGGCAGGTGACTTTGTTGGTTTCTGTAGGTAGTCTACTTACTCAATTAAAGTAGACTACCATTGAGTCAAAGGCTCATTTAATTAGCTGGCATAATAAATCAAACACAAGTAATTTGGTTGTTCTCAATGCCACAGCACTTTTTTAAGGTCACTGCCAAGGTGTGTGCAATTAGCAGCTTGTCTCCCTGAAGGGGTAGTCTGGCCAAACTAAATTGTTTCATGGTGGGAGAAATAATTTGGCAACGACCTGCAGTGTAGTTACAATAAACAGCTTAGCTGTTAGCCTCCATTTTTTGCACCCTAATTTATTTTTCTCTCTTTTCTTTTCTCTTTTTCTTTTCTTTTTTTTTTTTTTTTGGTTCTTAAGTCAGCTTTTTGATTCAAAGAAATCTGTCTTTTTATCTCATTTACTTTAGTTACATACTTGAAACATCAACCAATAATCTATCTTCTTTGCTGTATTCATTAGTTTGTTGTATTTTTTTTTAATTCCACATATATGTGATATTGGGCTTCCCTCGTAGCACAGTGGTAAAGAATCTGCCTGCAATGCAGGAGAGATAGGAGACTCAGTTTCAATCCCTGGGTAGAGAAGATCCCTGGAGGAGGTAATGGCCATCCACTCCAGTATTCTCACATGGAAAATCCCATGGACAGAGGAGCCTAGTGGGCTACAGTCCATGGGGTCACAAAGAGTCAGACACAGCTGAGCATAAGCATGGCATGGCATATGTGATATCATGCAATATTTGTCTACAAATGTAGAGAAGAAACTAAGGTTACCCGCGAGGGGGTGGGTGCAAGGGGCACTATAAGAGTGGAGGATGTATCAGGTACAACCTATTAGGTTTGTATGAGGGATGCATGTTTATGTATGTATGAGGAAGGTATGTATGAGGGAGGTATTACAAGCAAGGTATGTATGTCTTATTATGTTTAAGAGAGGTATGTATTAGGTATGTATGAGGGATGAATGAGGTACAATCTATTAGGTATAAAATAAATTACAAGGATTTATTGTACAACATTGGAATATAGCAAATATTTTATAATAACTATAAATGGAGTACATAATCTTTAAAAATTGTGGATCACTATATTATCCCTGGGCTTCCCTGCTAATTCAGTTGGCAAATGATCCACCTGCAATGCAGGAGACCCTGGTTTGATACCTGGGTCAGGAAGATCCCCTGGAGAAGGGATAGGCTACCCACTCCAGTCTTCTTGGACTTCACTTGTGGCTCAGCTGGTAAAGAATCCGCCAGCAGTGTGGGAAACCTGGGTTTGATTCCTGGGTTGGGAAGATCGCCTGGAGAAGGGAACAACTACTCACTCCAGTATTCTGGCCTGGAGAATTCCATGGACTGTATAGTCCATGAAGTCGCAAAGAGTCAGACATGACTTAGTGACTTTCACTCACTCTCTCATATTATATATCTATAATTTATATAATATTGTATAGCAACTATACTTCAATAAAAAGCTATGTTTTCAAGTGTTTTTAAAAAATAAGAATTGTTTGGATTGTAGTTTCATGTTTATTTTACTTTTCTACCATAAGAGTTTTCATATACTAGTTGATTTCTGAAGAAACAAAATTTAAATCCAAAATATATATAGGAGCCCATGAAACATTTTGCCTTAAATATGCCGTTCCATGACACTGTCTCTCTAATTCTGCTTTCACTGACTGTCTCTGACCTTTTTTCATCATCTCATTTTGGCCCCTTGTCTTCTTTTCTCCCTTGACTGGTTTACATCCTCAGTCTTCTCATAGTTTCTATGCATACTTTCCCTAAGGGACATTATTCAATCCCAGGAAATCAACCACTACTGGTTCACTGATGACTCACAAACCAACTCTAAGACCTAACATCTCTGTTGTGAAATGGATCCATCCTTTACGTACAAACAGCCCAAGTACAAAGAACTAAACTGGATGTTGTTGTTGCTGTTCAGTCGCTAAGCCGTGTCCAACTCTTTGCAACCCCAGGCCTCCCTGTCCTTCACTATCTCCCAAAGTCTGCTCAAATTCATATCCATTGAGTTGGTGATGCCATCCAACCATCTCATCCTCTGTCAACCCCTTCTCTTCCTGCCCTCAATATTTCCCAGCATCAGGGTCTTTTCCAATGAGTCAGTTCTCTGTTTTAGGTGGCCAAATTGTTGAAGCTTCAGCTTCAGTATCAGTCCTTCCAAGAAATATCCAAGGTTGATTTCCTTTAAGATTGACCAGTTTGATCTCCTTGTAGTGCAAGGGACTCTCAAGAATCTTCCCCAGTACCACAATCCAAAAGCATCAATTCTTCAGCACTCGGCCTTCTTTATGGATCAGTTCTCACATCCATACATGACTACTAGAAAAGTCATGGCTTTGACTGTATGAAACTTTGTTGGCAAAGTGATGTGTCTGCTTTTTAATATATAGTCTAGGTTTGTCATAGCTTTTCTTCCAAGGAATGAGCATCTTAATTTCATGGCTGCAGTCACCATCCCCGGTGATTTTGGAGCCCCCAAAAATAGTGTGTCACTGTTTCCATTGTTTCCCCATCTATTTGCCATGAAGTGATAAGGACAAGATGCCATGACCTTAGTTTTATGAATGCTGAAATTTAAGCCAGCTTTTTCACACTCCTCTTTCACCCTCATCAAGAAGCTCTATAACTCCTCTTCACTTTCTGCCATTAGAGATGTACTCAGGTACTAGAACATAATTCATGGATTATGAATTTATTCATAATATTGAATTATGAATTTCAATATCATTATATTGAAATATAATATATTAGTAATTATATTATATTGAAATATAATATATTGGCAATATTAATATATTACTAATTAATTATGAATTATTATGAATATTGAATTATCAATATTCATAATATTGAATTATGAATTATGAATTTAGTAAATTTAGCATTTACTAAAAATACTCAGAGGAGTACTCTGTGGTTGAAGTTATTGGAAAGAGCCAAGGTAAGCAGTAAAGTGTTAAAATAAGCTTAAGAAACTAATGTGACTTTTGCAAGTAGTATAGGAAAAAAGGACATCCCAAGCGATGAAAATGACAGTGTAGGAGAGCAGAAATGAGAGGGAGAATGTGTAAGTAGACCATCCTGGCTGGAACAAAGAGCTCATATTAGGAGTTAGGAGGTAAAACTAGAAAGATAAAGAAGACCAGATGATACAGGGGATTGAAGGCCAGGGTGAAGAGTTTGAGTATCATCTGTAGAAGGTTCTGGAAGTCCTAGTGTGAAATGATGAACATGGTGTGTAGTGCAGATCAGCCGGGTGGTAGGGGATAAGATGAATTGGGCTAAGAATAAGTAATTAGAGGGCAGTTGTAGCAATTAAGGTGCAAAATGAGGAAGATATAACAGGGAATGAAGAAAGAATAAATCTAAGAGATAAGTCCAAGAGAGAATCAAGAGGACTTCCTGGCAGATTTAATGTAGGAGAATTACAAACAGGAGAAAACCTAGAGGTATGAAGAAGAGGAAAGTGAAGAAACCAGGAGTAATGCATTATCAGTCACCAAATGGCCATTCAAACTTGGTTTAATGTCTTAGGCCTCCTAAGTGTCCATAAAATAAGGGAATTAGACTAAACAACTTGTAAGATTTCTTTTTACCCCAACATTAAAGTTCAGTGGTACCCAAGAGCAGGTTTATGTTTATTATGACCTTTTCTGCATCTCTGCTCACTTAACTGTAAACTGTCTATATTTTTCTCATTGGGGTATGTAGATTTGTTAACTTTGAAAAGAAGTTCATGGTTCTTTTATATAAATATATTATATATACATATATAATATATTAAACAAACTATTATTTTTATAATTTATATTTATAAATATAATTATACTTATAAAATTTTATAAAATTTATAAAATTATAAATAATTATTATATATTATATATAAATACATAAATATTTATATAAATATATAAAAATAAATCATGGGTTCATGATTTATTTCAAAAACATACCCATAAACAGCTTCCTGTGCCCCATATTCATCTTTTATTCAACAATTCTGGCATTTTCTGATGAGTTAGGGGAGGATGAGAGGAGTATATTCTCCAAATGTGTGTTTGATGATTAATCTGCTTTGCAAGCAAATTCTTAGTGTAAATCTTCAAGATTCCTGTGTATATCAAAAGTGGCTAAAGAATAAAGATTAAAATATTTTAACTGCTATAATTTCAATACCTAAACATATGGTGCCCTTTAGAGGTTATACCCATGGTCCAAAGTCTCTATTATGACTCTGAAGGTGCTTGCAAATTGTCTTGACCCTTGAAAACTGTCTCCTCACTGGCTCATCTCAAAGAGAAGGAGGGCAGGACATACCTCTTTTTCATTCCTCTATATGTCATTGTGAGAAGAGAAAGAAGTTCACCCTCAATCTCTGCTCATTTTTTACATCCTCTTATATGTTTTGGTGATTTTTTTCTTTTTGTTCTTGAGATGTAATTGGCATAGAGCACTGTACAAATTTACAGTATATAGCATAGTAACTTGAGTCACATATATCATAAAATGTAGCACAATAAGTTTAGTGAACTTGTTTAGCATCTAGAAAATAGGGTTCATTTAGAGGAACATGGCTTCCTAACTGGCACAGTGGTAAAGAACCAGCCTTCCAATGCAGGAGACGAAAAAGATGTGGGTATGATATCTGGGTCGGGAAGACTCTCTGGAGAAGGAAATGGCAACCCACTCCAGTATTCTTGCCTGGAAAATTCTATGGACAGAGGAGTCTGATGGGCTACAGTCCATGGGATTGCAAAAAGTCAGACACGTGTGAGCACACACAGCACAGAGGAACTTTCTAAGATAATGAGAAATGGTTGGTAAAGAAAAATGTATCTTTTTCCTCTTTAGAATTCCCAATACATTTCTATTTTGCTTATTTTGTACTCTATTTTGAAACTCTTGGGAATTTTTTTAACTTTTTCTTTCTCTTTTAATTTTTGTTTTGCTTTTGTTATATTTATTTATTTTTAGGCCACACCACACAGCTTGTGGGATCTAGCTCCCTGATCAGGAATCAAACCCATGCCGCTTACACTGGAAGCACAGAGTCTTACCTGCTGGACCACCAGGGAAGTCCCAGGAATTTTAAAATTATATTTCAAACTCAATTAAAATGATATCTCAAAATCATATTCTTAATGTTTCTAACAGATAAGTAAACAAAAACTGTTTTTAAGAAATATTTTTAAAGATCAGTATGTGCTATATTCATGGGGTTACAAAGAACAGACACAACTTAGTGACTAAACCACCGCCACCATGCATTATATGAAACAGTCTCTGAAAATATTCTGAAACAGACAGAGGCTTACTTTTTGCTACATCTGGCAACTTAAGTGTTTGGGGATTGATCAGAGAGCAAGCACTGGGAAATGTTTTCTTGACCACTGAGAGGAAAGAGGAAAAACCCAACCCTTTCTTCTGATTCCTAAATTTTGGCAGTTTAACAAAGTTCTCTCATTACCTTACCTTTCTCAATTTTCCATTTCTTTTTCAACTTGCAAAATGACATGGAATTATATGTAGCTTTGTTTCTTTACATTTATAATTTGATTTCATATGTTTTCTCTGTAGTTATAAATAAAACTGGTGATGTATTTGAATTGTGTCAGGTACTGTCTTCTGTTAAATGCCTAAAAGTCACCAGCCTTTAACTTACATTAAGATTGCTAATGGAACATGTGGAGGAGCAGTAGCTCTTCAACTTCTCCCATGAATTTGCATATGCCTTTTCTTTATTTTCAATCACTATTTTGGAATGTTGGATAAATAGTCACAGATGACAGTATTGAGACTTCAAAAAAGGGTATCTCAAGTTCAGTCTGAAGTTGTTGACATAGCTGAAGTATAATTGATCTCTTTATGTTCTTGAAATATCAGCAAAATCTGTTGCCCACTAAAAGCCTTCGAGGGAGCAAAGGATTTGTTTTGGTTGTTTATTGCAGGAATTGTGGAAAGTCTAAGCATTCCACCTGTTGTATGAGATGTGTTACACAGTTGCCTGGAAACTGAGCTCTTCCTGCAGAATCTTCAGTTCAGAAGGGGATGTGACTACAAGTAGATGATCAGTAATAACACAGGGGACAGAATGGATGAGGGTTTGAACTGATCTCGTGTAAGTCCTGATAGATACGGGACCTATGCTGACATCTCCATGAGTGAACAAAATATTTCTCTGACTAGATTCTCACTGCCTTGCAAACATATTTTCATTTCCAAGTACTTCTTAAGTCAAAAGATATGAATTCTATGAAAGTTAAGTATGTAATTATGTTTGCTTATCTCTTCTAAGAAAAGAATATCATAAAAATATTCTGTATATAGGAAGTGCTCTTACAAGGTTGACACTTTCTTACCAATTTTATTTTAATCTCAACTGCTAAAGTTGGGGGATCAAAAATAGAACTTTCAAACTCTCTCACATGTTTCTATACACCCATATAGCTGATTTTGGTCATATTTTTACCCCATCTCTTATTTCTGCTTCATGTTCCTGGACACACAGCATGCTTCTTCTATTCTGGTGTAATTTTCCTCTGATTCATTTCTGTGTTTCACACGGTCTGACATCCATTTTTGTCAATCTTCGGATACTGTTTTTCTTACTGCAGCCAAGGGCATCCTTTGAGTCAAGCTTCCAGTGACTTCACTCTCATTGCCTTTTAAACCTTCCTCACCTAATCAGCCCCTTGACAGTAATATTTTTTTCATAATCTTCTGATGAGCATCAGCTTTGTGGATATCCTACACTCAGAGTAGCTACAATGGCTTATTACATCTTTAAAAAAAGATTTTGTGTATTTTCTTTTCTTATTCCTTTTTTACCCTGTACAGTGTTTCAAAAACCCTACCTAGCCAAACCTAGCTTTTGATTATTTTGTTAATTAAAACTTTTTATGTGTTACTATCTATGTGTAGGGGCTTCTCAGGTGGTGATAGTGATAAAGAACTTGCCTGCCAATGCAGGAGACATTAACAGACAAAGATTCAACCCCTGAGTTGGGAATATTCTCCCTGGAGGAGGAAATGGCAACCCACGCCAGTATTCTTGTCTGGAGGATCCCATGGACATAGGAGTCTGGCAGGCTATAGTCCATAGGGTTCAGTTGGACACAACTGAAGTGACTTAGCACATCTATGTGTAAATGAACTCAACTATCTTTTAGTTAGTTCAGTTCAGTTCAGTCCAGTCATTGAGTCATGTCAGACTCTGAGACTCCATAAACTGAAGCGTGCCAGGCTTCCCTGTCCATCACCAACTCCCAGAGTTTACTCAAACTCACGTCCATTGAGTTGGTGATGACATTCAACCATCTCATCCTCTGTCGTCCCCTTCTTCTCCTACTTTCAATCTTGCCCAGAATCAGAGTCTTTTCAAATGAGTCAGCTTTTCATAGGAGGTGGCCAAACTATTGGAGTTTCAGCTTCAGCATCAGTCCTTCCAATGAACACCCAGGACTAACCTCCTTTAGGATGGACTGGTTGAAACTCCTTGCAGTTCAAGGGCCTCTAAAGAGTCTTCTCCAACACCACAGTTCAAAAGCATCAATTCTTCAGCACTCAGCTTTCTTTATACCCCAACCCTCACATCCATACATGACCACTGGAAAAACCATAGCCTTGACTAGGCAGACCTTTGTTGGCAAAGTAATGTCTCTACTTTTTAATATGCTGCCTAGTTTGGTCATAACTTTCCTTCCAAGGAGTAAACATCTGTTAATTTCATGGTTGCAGTCACCATCTGCAGTGACTTCGGAGCCCAAAAAAATAAAGTCTGCCCCTGTTTCCACTGTTTCCACTGTTTCCCCATCTATTTGCCATGAAGTGATGGGAAAGAAATGCAAAAAAGCAAAATGACTGTCTGAGGAGGCCTCACAAGTAGCTGTGAAAAGAAGGGAAGCGTAAAGCAAAGGAGAAAAGGAAAGATATGCCCATTTGAATGCAGAGATCCAAAGAATAGCAAGGAGATCAATGCAAAGAAATAGAGGAAAACAACAGAATGGGAAAGACTAGAGATCTCTTCAAGAAAATTAGAGATACCAAGGGAGCATTTCATGCAAAGATGGGCTCAATAATGGATAGAAATGGCAGGAACCTAACAGAAGCAGAAGATATTAAGAAGAGGTGGCAAGAATACACAGAAGAACTGTACAGAAAAGATCTTCATGACCCAGATAATCACGATGGTGTGATCACTCACCTAGAGCCAGACATCCTGGAATGTGAAGTCAAATGGACCTTAGGAAGCATCACCACAAACAAAGCTAGTGGAGGTGATGGAATTCCAGTTGAACTATTTCAAATCCTGAAAGATGATGCTGCAAAAGTGCTGCACTCAATATGTCAGCAAATTTGGAAAACTCAGCAGTGGCCACAGGACTGGAAAAAGTCAGTTTTCATTCCAATTCCAAAGAAAGGCAATGCCAAAGAATGTTCAAACTACCGCACAATTGCACTCATCTCACATGCTAGTAAAGTAATGCTTAAAATTCTCTAAGCCAGGCTTCAGCAATACATGAACTGTGAACTTCCAGATGTTCAAGCTGGTTTTAGAAAAGGCAGAGGGCCATATGACCCAGCAATCCCACTTCTGGGCATACACATTAAGGAAGCCAGAATTGAAAGAGACACGTGCACCCCAATGTTCATCACAGCACTGTTTATAATAGCCAGGACATGGAAGCAACCTAGATGCCCATCAGCAGATGAATGGATAAAGAAACTGGTACATATACACAATGGAATATTACTCAGCCATTAAAAAGAATTCATTTGAATCAGTTCTAATGAGATGGATGAAACTGGAGCCCATTATACAGAGTGAAGTAAGCCAGAAAGATAAAGACCAATACAATATACTAACGCATATATATGGAATTTTAAAAGATGGTAACAGTAACCCTATATGCAAAACAGAAAAAGAGACACAGATGTACAGAACAGACTTTGGACTCTGTGGGAGAAGGCGAGGGTGGGATGTTCTGAGAGGATAACATTGAAACAAGTATACTATCAAGGGTGAAACAGATCACCAGCCCAGGTTGGATGCATGAGACAAGTGCTCAGGGCTGGTGCACTGGGAAGAGCCAGAGGGATGGGACGGGGAGGAAGGCAGGAGGGGGGATCGGGATGAGGAACACATGTAAACCCATGGCGATTCATGTCAATGTATGGCAAAAACCACTACAATATTGTAATTAGACTCCAACTAATGAAAATAAATGAAAAAAAAAAAGGGGAAATGCAGAGGAACAAGACATCAAATTGCCAACATCTGCTGGATCATCAAAAAAGCAAGAGAGTACCAGAAAAACATCTATTTCTGCTTTATTAACTAATGCCAAAGCCTTTGACTGTGTGGATCACAATAAACTGTGGAAAATTCTGAAAGAGATGGGAATACCAGACCGCCTAACCTGCCTCTTGAGAAACCTGTGTGCAGGTCAGAAAGCAGCAGTTAGAACTGGATATGGAATAACAAACTGGTTCCAAATAGGAAAAGGAGTATGTCAAGGCTGTATATTGTCACTCTGCTTATTTAACTTATATTCAGAGTACATCATGAGAAATGCTGGGCTGGGGGAAGCACAAGCTGGAATCAAGATTGCCAGGAGAAATATCAATAACCTCAGATACGAAGATGACACCATCCTTATGGCAGAAAGTGAAGAAGAACAAAGAGCCTCTTGATGAAAGTGAAAGAAGAGAGTGAAGAAGTTGGCTTAAAGCTCAACATTCAGAAAACTAATATCACGGCATCTGGTCCCATCAATTCATGGCAAATAGATGGGGAAACAGTGGAAACAGTGTTTGACTTTATTTTTCTGGTCTCCAAGATCACTGCAGATGGTTATTACAGCCATGAAATTAAAAGACGCTTACTCTAGGACGGAAAGTGATGACCAAACTAGACAGCTATTGAAAAGCAGAGACATTACTTTGCCAACAAAGGTCCATCTAGTCAAAGCTATGATTTTTCCAGTGGTCATGTATGGATGTGAGAGTTGGACTATAAAGAAAGCTGAGCACAGAAGAATTGATGCTTTTGAACTGTGGTGTTGGAGAAGACTCTTGAGGATCCCTTGGACTGCAAGGAGATTCAACCAGTCCATCCTAAAGGAAATCAGTCCTGAATATTCACTGGAAGGGCTGATCTTGAAGCTGAAACTCCAGTACTTTGGCCATCTGATGGGAAGAGCTGACTCATTGGAAAAGATCCTGATACTGGGAAAGATTGAAGGCAGGAGGATAAGGGGATGACAGAGGATGAGATGGTTGGATGGCATCACTGACTCAATGGACATGGGTTCAGGAGAACTCTGGGAGTTGGTGATGGACAGTGAGGCCTGGTGTGCTTTGGTTTATGGGGTCGCAAAGAGTCAGACACAACTGAGCAACTTAACTGATGGGACTGGATGCCATGATCTTAGTTTTCTGTGTGTTGAGTTTTAAGCCAAATTTTTCACTCTCCTCTTTCACTTTCATCAGGAGGCTTTCTGCCATCAGGGTGGTTTCTTGAGAAACAGATTCCTTAAGAGGCAGGTCAGGTGATCTGGTATTCCCATCTCTTTCAGAATTCTCCACAGTTTTACTTTTCCACATCTTTTACTTACTGATTTTCATAAAATACATTCTGGATTTTTATGTCCTATTTTGCCACTACCCCAAAAAGAATTTTTTCCTAAACAACTTACTGTGTTTTCAAATCCTGGTTAGGTAGGGATAATTTCAAGGTTTATTCTAGTAACAGATATTCTATATTTAATATTTAATAAACCATCTGATCATTTCACCTGTTCCATGAGATATGTTACAGGGCAGCACATAAGCCCTATAAAGCCACATAAGCTATTTCAGCAGAAGCTTGAGCATGAAGCATGGTTTGATCACAAAGAGATGATCATCAAGAGTAACATAAGGGACAGAATAAATGAGAGTGTGCACCGATATTATGATATACAAATATAGATCACATACTGTTACATAAATATATACATGAATGATTTTTCAAGTTATCTAAAAGACAACTTTCCAGAAAGTTGTTCGGTCACTAAGTCGTGTCCAATTCTTTGCGACCCCATGGACAAACCAGCCTTCTCTCTCCGTCATTATCTCCCGATGTTGGCTCAAATTCTTTTCTAGAAAGAATGGATCGTAAATTATAAAACATTCTAAGAGCAGAGAGTTTGAAAGAAATGATGTTTACATAGCTTCTTTTTAATTCAGTTTAGAACATATATTCCTTACCTGATCATTTGGTACAGAATAAATAAGCCAAGAAAATTCTTTGCGAGATGGGAATACCAGACCACCTGATCTGCCTCTTGAGAAATCTGTATGCAGGTCAGGAAGCAACAGTTAGAACTGGACATGGAACAAAAGACTGGTTCCAAATAGGAAAAGAAGTACATCAAGGCTGTATATTATAACCCTGCTTATTTAGCTTATATGCAGAGTACATCATGAGAAACGGTGGGCTGGAGGAAGCACAAGCTGGAATCAAGATTGCCGGGAGAAATATAAATAACTTCAGATATGAAGATGACACCACCCTTATGGCAGAAAGCAAAGAACTAAAGAGCCTCTTGATGAAAGTGAAAGAGGAGAGTGAAAAAGTTGGCTTAAAACTCAACATTCAGAAAACTAAGATCATGGCCTCTGGTCCCCATCAATTCATGGCAAACAGATGGGGAAACAGTGGAAATAGTGGCTGACTTTATTTTGGGGGCTCCAAAATCACTGCAGATGGTGACCACAGCCATGAAATTAAAAGATGCTTACTCTTTGGAAGGAATGTTATGACCAACCTAGACAGCATATTAAAAAGCAGAGACATTACTTGCCAACAAGGTCCGTCTGGTCAAGGCTATGGTTTTTCCAGTCAGTTCAATTCAGTCGCTCAGTTGTGTCAGACTCTTTGCGACTCCATGGACTTCAGCACGGCAGGCCTCCCTGTCCATCACCAACAACCGGAGTTTACTCAAACTCATGTCCATTGAGTCAGTGATGCCATCCAGCCATCTCATCCTCTGTTGTCCCTTTCTCTTCCCACCTTCAATCTTTCCCAGCATCAGGGTCTTTTCAAATGAGTCAGTTCTCACATCAGGTTTTTCCAGTGGTCATGTATGGATGTGAGAGTTGGACTATAAAGAAAGTTGAGTGCCGAAGAATTGATGCTTTTGAACTGTGGTGTTGGAGAAGACTCTTGAGGATCCCTTGAACTGCAAGGAGATCCAACCAATCCATCCTAAAGAAAATCAGTCCTGAATATTTATTGGAAGGACTGATGCTGAAACTGAAACTCCAGTACTTTGGCCACATGATGGGAAGAGCTGACTCATTGGAAAAGATCCTGATGCTGGGAAAGATTGAAGGCAGGAGGAGAAGGGGATGACAGAGGATGAGATGGTTGGATGGCATCACAACTCAATGGACATGAGTTTGAGTAAGTTCCGGAAGTTAGTGATGGACAGGGAACCCTGGTGTGCTGCAGTTCATGGGGTTTCAGAGTCAGACATGACTGAGCGACTGAACTGAACTGAACTGAACTGAATAAACCAAGGAGTACAAGGGATTAAAAATAAATGCAAAACCTCTCTGACTGCAATAGATTATACTCCAGACCTAACTTGAGAGGGAGTCATAATATGAGATGAAGTATGTAAGTTCCACAAATTCT
The DNA here is from genome assembly GCF_963930625.1 of Muntiacus reevesi. Taxonomy (NCBI): domain Eukaryota; kingdom Metazoa; phylum Chordata; class Mammalia; order Artiodactyla; family Cervidae; genus Muntiacus; species Muntiacus reevesi. Next base: position 189,288,299 of record NC_089251.1, on the reverse strand, counting down.
TCTGAAGAGGGAGAAACTTCATCAGGTTGGGTTGAGGTGGGTTTTCAGAATGTTTCATAAATCAAATAGTACCACTGTATTTTTTTTCTCTTTAACAGTACTGGGTACATTGTGAATATCATAAAATGCCAGGTAGATGGGTGGATGGAAGGATTGTGGGATATGAAATAGATAAATAGCATTTGAGCCTGATTGTAATGGAAGGGAGGGAATTCAACAGGCAAAGCTTGTGGGGAAAAGACAGTTTAAGTGGAGAGGAAAATGTGAGCCGAGACTATAAGCTGAGAAATAGAGGAAGGTGTTCAGGGCAGGACAAATAGCTCGGTTTGGCTGAGTTTCAGGTATGTGAGAACTATGAAGGTTAACCTAATAAGGTAATGTGAGGTCTCAAGTACTGAAATCTTAGTGTTGATTAAAAGCTAGCACAAATCCATATGGTGGTACCAGCTATAAAATTACTGAACTCTTCCATATCAGTTGGGAAATAATTTAACAGTAACCACAGTAAGCGAGAACAATTGACACTAAAAATTCTAATTTGACGTTCTTAGTTCAAGTTCACATTGAAGGCTGTCACAACAACCATGTGTAAATGGGTCTTGTGTCCCCAGCTCTGTCCCCTTGTCCCGCTGAGTTCACACAGCCTGAATGACTTCCTGAATATTTCTGCAAAACTGTGCTTCTGGAGAATAGCCAGTTTACTGACATCTTCTATTACATTACTGTTGCTCCCTTCAAATGCTTAATTTTTTCCTTGAGTTATTTTAGTGGCATAGGTTGTACGCAAGCACTTTTTAATTCTTTTTTTTTTTTTTTCAAGTGTCAAAACTTTTATTCAATGAAACTAACTGGTGAGGGAAACAGTAAGATGTTACAAGCGATTTCAGGGAGAATTCAAAGAACAGACACCTACATGGGCCATCAAGAAATATTGAGATCAATTAGCTGAAATGGTGCAAAAGGGGTCAAAGGCCAGAAATAATCACCAACAATCATCGCAGGCACACACGTCTCTATCATTTTTCTAAGACCTTACAGAGCTGAAAATCAACTTAATGACAATCAGTAACAGAGAACACTTGGGAGGCGGGCACCCAGTAGGAACACTCCATGATTATATTATTCTCATTTTCAATGATGTTCCCACCACGAAAGGCTGAGGAAGCCTGTTGTTTAGTTGCTAAGTTGTATCTGACTCCTTGCGACCCCATGGACTGCAGCATGCCAGGTTTCTGGAGGAAATCTATTAGAAGGGGTTAATTGTCAGACGGTAATGTTCGGTAAATTGTTCCCCAAATGGGTTCTTGGTGGTACCAAGACTGCATTGTCTAGTCCAATTCTATCTGTACCAAAAAGCGTGTTAGAAAAATAAACGATCTTAAAGGAAATGATTTCTCTGAGGTAGAAAACGTTCTCGAACGTGCATATGCACCTCGATCTAAGACTCAGGCTACAATGATGTTCACACTGACGCAAACAACGGACAGCGGTCATGGGCTCTGACCACAGGTCCAGAGCGCTTTGAAGGACACAGGAAGAATGCCAACGTCTGCTGATAAAGAGAGTCGTTTATTAAAAGCTCATCCGTGATGTGAATTTCCCAGTCAGATTACAAACAGAATGACCACCTCACTTGTATCAGTTGCTATTGCCCCTGAAGAACAAAAAACACTGAAGACTGGTACAGTACTCGATGTCTATAAATATAAATAAATATGTACCTACATATATATACATACAAGCACATACATATATGCATACATATTTGACAGTTGCCAGCCAGGGCTGAGAACACCAAAGAAGATAAAGGACGTGAAGCTAAATCATTCAGATACTAAGCACGATTATTCGAGTGAGAATTTTCCATCTTGTGTTCTGGGCTGGTCTGTCGTCTGCGTGGCAAGTGAGAGTTTGCGCCCCCATGGAGAGCGTGGGCCCGGCCCTCCGCGGGCTGAGAAGGCTGAAGGCCGGACCGGGAGAGGTCTGGGCGCGGGGCTTCCCTCCAGCTCCTCCGGGCGTCCCCCGGGTCCTCTCCTGGCGGGGGCCCCCGGGGTGGGGCGTGGGCGCCGTCTCAGTCGTAGGGCGGCAGGCCGAACAGCTCGGGCTGGAAATCCTGCAGGGAACCCAGCACGAGGGTGGCCTTGGAGGTCAGGTCTGGGTTCAGGTTTCCGTCGGGGACCATGACCACCCGCATCCCGGCAGCGAGGGCCGCCTCCACCCCGTTGGGCGCGTCCTGGAAGACCAGGCACTTGTCGGCGGCAGGAGCCGGGGAAAAGCGGCGCGCGCAGGCCAGGAAGATGTCCGGCTCCGGCTTCCCGCTCCGCACCTCGGGGTCGTCGCCCAGCACCACGTGGTGGAAGAGGCCGAAGAAGTCCCGGTGGCGGCTGGTCTTCAGCTGGAAGGACGCCGTCCCCGAGCTGGTGGCCACGGCGCACGGCACATCGTGCTTCCGCAGGTGGCAGATCAGCCTCTCCACGCCTGGCATGAGCGCGGCCGTGGGGAAGACCTCCTTCAGCTTGGCCTGGCTCACCCCCACCAGCTCCTCCGCGGACATCGGGAGCTGCAGCCTGTCTCTGATCAGCTGGGCCGCCTCTAGCGCCTTCTTGCCCATCACCAGCGATTTCACGTCCCAGCTATACTTCTTCCCGTAGCGCCCGCAGATGTCCTCAAAGACGACCGAGTAGAGCCGCTCAGTATCCAGAAGGAGGCCGTCCATGTCAAAAAGCAGGTGGGTGACGGGACGAGGAGCGGGTACGGGCGCCGCCATTGTGCCGCCGTTTCTCTGCCGACTCGTGGGGCAGCACTTTTTAATTCTTGTGTAGACAATAAATGTGCAATGTTTTAAATGTTACGAATTCACAAAGATAAACTTTTACAAACAAATCTTTAGAATGAAGAGGTGACAAGTTTGGATAAGTTTCTAACTTTTCTTCTAAATATCATCTGCATGCTCTTCTTAATGTATTTATGTAACTTTGTAAACAAAGAGAGTGCCCCTCCTCCTCCCCAGGGAAGTCTCATTGAATTCACTGGCCAGGCTGATGCTAGCTTCTGATCCCATGAGAGTGGATTTTTCCTACCCCACACTGTTCCTTTTAAAATTCTGAAAGAAAAGTTAAAATGATGACCTTGCCTAAGTGTATCTGAGAAGTGAACATCACCTACTCCTAATAGAATCTTTATTTTCCTACAACCTTTACAGTTGGTAAAACATTGATTTAATAGAATATAAACTTCATGGAGTTGCTCCATAACCAACTTATTTACCGCTTATAGTCAAGGCCCAGAACAATCCTGGGGACATAAGAGTATTTAGTACATTATATGATGAGTAAATTGAACAAATTAATTATAGCGGGGTGGGGAGGGCAGGAAAGAGGAACTGAGTTATTGAAAAGAGGCAGCTTGAGAGATGGAGTCATGAAATTTCACTCACATTACAAGTTAGATGTGGTATAAATATCAATTTTGTTTTCTTGTTCTTTCTTTTCCCTATACTTACTTGAATATTTCCTCTTCACATGATAACTAGCAAGGGAAAAAATGAGTTAAATATAAAACATGAATTATATTTAGAGAAAGACAAAATTTAACCTCTGTTTTCAAACTCAGGAACATGATCCATTTATTGGTCACGATTTTTAGTTTAGTAAGTTATCACTACGATACATTAAAAACAAAAAAGAAGAGAATAAAATAGAAAATAACAGAATAACAGAGTCAGCATTATTTGATGAAAAATACTATAGTGTGTGTGTGCATGCACACAAGTGACCCTCTGTGTGTATGTATGTGTATGTGGTATGTGCAAAATCCGTTTCCTACTGTGAAATCACAGAAAGAATTGAAAAGACAGATATTTAGAGAGTTTATTTGGTTGGTTTTAGTCTTTCTTGGATGAAAACACCCCAGCACTGTCCCCCTTTGCCTTATTCTTTGCCCTAAGGTAGTTGGGGTGAAGATGCAGAGGGAACACTGTGAGCATGGGGCTGCAGGCTTGGCTGTGGGTGTCCTAAGTATGGATCTAGAAGAACTTGAATGATCCCATCTCTCTTAACCACACTTGCCTCTCAAGTCTATTGCTTTGCTGCAAAATTCTAAGAACCCAGTAGTATCTCTTTTTCTCTTATTCCCACTGAAAAAAATGTGAATCTGCCTCATCTTCCTCCCTCTATCCTAGGGAGAAGCACGTGGAAGCACTTTGTTAATTTTCTAAATGTTACCCTGTCAACATGCAGTAAAGTAAGAGTGGCAACATTTCTTCAGGAGAAATTGAGGGTGAGGGTATCCATCACCAAGCAGACAGAGTTCCTGCCCTGTCCCAGGGTCACGGACATCATGGATTGGGAGTGGAGGGAACCAAGAGTCCAGAATATATTCAATAATCATCTAAGAAGCCACTTAAAACTCTACCAACCACTGAGGAGCTGAGCTATTCTGCAAGGAGAGGAGGAGAGAGATCAAACTAAAATGATTCTGACATCCATCCCTTTTCCATCATCTTCACTGTCATTTGAGAGCAAAATAAGCTCCAGTCCTTATTCTAGTCCCTAAACTTGCATTTCTCCCAGGAAAAGACAATTTCCATCTTAAATTAATGAATAAAAGTGATTTTTGTTTTAATTTCGTTGTGTGAGCCACTTTTTGTTTCTAGGATCTACTCATCTCTGCAGAGCTAGGAGGCCATCTCCAGAAGTTCAGAGAGCCAGCGGTAAACACGAAGAACTTCCTATCCTCAAAGAGACTGATTATACAAATGGACAGTGGGCAGGTCATATGTAAAAACAGAACTCTAACCTACAACCTACGACATCCTTCTCAGGAGACCAGCCCCTTATCTATGGTAATCAGTGCAGGAACCCAGTCTGCTGGAAGTCAGATTTGCAGAAATCAGATTATTTACACAGGTAACAATCCAGGAAGCTAAAGATTAACTTCTGCAACAATTGTCCCAAAATGACCAAACTTGATTAATTACTGACAGCTTCCCTAATTTCTACCCCTGTTCCCAGTTTAGGATCAACCAGAGAAAGTCAAGGATGCAGGCTTAACCAATGACATCAGATGTTCTACTTCCGGTGAGCCTACCTCCAGCTTCCTTCAGCCAATAGCATCCAGTCAGGGCACACTCGAAGCCCCTGCTTCCACCCACTGTAAAGCTTCCTACTCCTCTGCCTGCCTTGGAGTCTCTGCCAAAAGGCAAAGGATAAGAGTTGGCCCCATGCTATAACAAGCTCTGAATAAACAGGGTTTGTTCTTCCCATTGGTTGGTCTTCATTTATTTTCATACCTTAACCCACAATCTTTTGATTATTGTTATATCATTAATGACTTTCTTCTTTGCATTATGATTTATTTCTGAAAGGTATTGGGTTTTGTATTTGAATTTTACACTAGTTCATTAAGTGGGTTAGACTAGATCTTAAATTAAGAACCATCATCTATTTCTTCTGTTAGATCCTTGGGTAGAATGCTCAGGTCATCAGAGAAGAAAAACATTTCCCCACAGCTGCACTCCCATGGAGAAATGTTGTGTATCATTTTGCAATCGTTTTATAAATAGCCTACCCTTCAACCCTTTGTAAAACCAAGATTATAGCTTAGAACTTCTATCCAGTGAAACCTTATGACAGAGCTTCCTATTGTTTTATTTTGTTCTGATGCATTGCATTTCTAAAATATCCTGTTTGGCTCTCTTATGAATAGTCCTACATATGGATTAACTTGAGGTTGACATACTTAGGTATAAGTATTATTTAGGTTAGCATATAATATTTATTTTGTAAGTCATTCTAGACTTACAAAAGTGATATATGTACAGGTAGAAAGAAATTACAATATAAATCTAATATGGTCTATTAATGTTGCAGAATTCAACTTAAATACTGAAATTAACAGACCCTTTTATCTTACAGTTAAACCCCTTTAGATTTACACTTGAATAAATGTGTCACATTTGAAAATGGCCAAGGTTACTATTGTCTTCTCCTCCTTGGAATCTGGAATATTTCTTATCTTTATTTTTGGATACCTCTTATATGTGTTGCATTGAGAGGATATTAAAATAAAAGTTGCAAGAGTTTCTGAATCAAAGAATTAATGTACTAGGCAATGTTTTTGAGGACAGTAAGATCAGGAAATATTGAAAGAACTAGATATTACTTTGTTAAGTGAAGGAAAAAGAACAACCAATATCAGATAATGTCACCCAAAAGCAGTAAGTCAGCTATATCAGACCTACTGCAAGCTGAGCCCCAGAACGATGTGCTATTAAGGATTTTCCTTCGTCTATTGCAAGAATTTCATCATCTAACGGAGGAAATAGGGGAAATAATTGTGAAAAAAACTAATAAGTAAATTGATTAGATCATTATAATCATAAATTAAAGAACCCAGTGAAGAGATATAAAGCCCACTAGCACCCAGATCAATGCGCAATAGAACATACACCAAATAGCATCACTGCAAGAACTGTAGCCTGGAGAAAAATCTTAATTACAGGTAGCTCCTATCTTGGCTTAATTAGAGAGAGGGGGAGGGAGAGAAAGAGGAAAGAAAGAATCAAAAGGCTGACAGAATATTTAACCTTGAGCAACGTAAAAATACTTAAATTCACTGGCACCTTGGAGAAGTGTCATTAGCTTACGCTGAAGATACTGTAAGAAATAGCTTTCAGAGCCTCGGCCCTGTATTGGTCTAACGATGCTGCTGGGAACATCATTCCCAGAATTACTAAATGTTCTCTTTGTGCAGACCCATGGGAGAAATTCCTTGTTCTTCTCAACACCAGGAATAGTTGTGCTTCTTCTGAACAACTGGTCCTTCTAATCCTGTGGACACTAAGTGTTATAATTGATTGCATCTCTCTCTTTCTGGGTTGGCACCGAAAGGCTTAGATGCAAATTTATGACCTTCCTCTGGCAAGTGGACAGAATCATATACCATGTGCTTTGTATATCAACTTCATCTTATTTTTCTCCCTCTCATTTTCTCTGTCCTGCTTTTCTCACCCACTTATTTTTCTTTTATTTTGGTTAATCTTATGGTAGTGCATATATTTTATAAATGACCTGAAATTCTATCTAGAGTATGGTGGGGTCTAAATGACCATCTAGGTAATGGAATACAATCAATTACAGCTAACTAGATCATTACTTGCCACTGTTCCAAAGTTTTGTTCTCTGCATATAATGTTCTTTTTCCTAAAAAGCCCTTCCATGAAAATTCCTCATTGCTTCTACTCCAGCTGAGAGGCTGAATGCTCTGTGGAAATATCACTGACCACTGCACCTATGAGGAAGAAGTGATCATTGTCTCCTTTGCATCACACTGAATTATGACATTTCTTTACATGTCTTCCCTCCTCCCTAGAAATTACCCTTCTTGATGAGACAGACTCTATCATATTGATTTCCATAGCCCCAGTGCCAAGAACCATTAGTACACATTGGAAAGAAGAAGTGAAAGGAGGAAGAGAGGATGGAGGCAGGGAGAGAGAAAGAAAGATATTGAAAAACTAGAGAAAAACTAATTTAACTCAATAGAGAGGAATATTTGGGACTTTTCTGGCAGTCCCCTGGTTAAGATTTTGCTTTCCAATGCTGGGAGTGCAGGTTCAATTCCTGGTTGGGGAGCTAAAATCTCACATGCCTCATAGCCAAAAAAACATAAAGCAGAAATAATATTATAATAAATTCAATACAGATTTTAAAAATGACCCACCCACATCAAAAAAAAAAATCTTTTAAAAAAATGGAGGAATATTTAAAGGGTCTATTAATGATCAAAAGTGGACATTCCAAAAAAAAGATTTTTTTTTACTTTTATTTTTTTATTCCCTGTTTTGTCTTTGTTTATTCAATCAGTCACTTGTTTCTTGCTGGCATTTTGCATTCCTTCCTAATGTGTAGCAACAACTTGGGCCAAATTAACCCATTCTGGAAAAGTCAACTAAGGTACTACACGAGAAGTGTTATGAAGCAGGAGAGTCCTGTGGCTCCACAGATGAGAGGAGAGAATGGTTTCTCTTATTTCTGTTCGGCTCAAAGGGCCCAGCTGGCGCTGTTCCTGGGGACATGTGGGTTGGACGTGGCTCCGCTTCCACCTTCTCTTCCCCAAATGATGTGCCTGGTGCAGAACTACAGTGTCACCTGGTACTTTAAGATCAACAGAACGATGCCTGAGAAATGAGGGAGAGGGCTGGGAATAAAGTTCTGGGAACAGAGGCCCCGCTGGCCAGAAGCCTCACAATCCACACTCAGAAATTCTAGGTTTTACCTGAGAGACTTTGAGGAATCTCCTCAGACTTCACTCAGTCAAGTCCGACTCTTTTGTGACCCCATGGACTGTAGCCCGCCAGGCTCCTCTGTCCGTAGAATTCTCCAGGCAAGAACACTGGAGCAGGTTACCATTTCCTACTCCCATTTGAGAAGACAAGCGGCTTAATCGAAAACCAAACCTTGATGATGCCTTTGGTGACTGTGTGGGAAGATCTCTGGAGCTGGGGAGGCTGGGGAGGAGATGCACATGGATAATCATGGCTCTCCAGACAGAGACCTCGCCTCTGAGTTATTAAATCTGGAAGAATCCTTTAAATGGATTGATTTTGTGTTGAATCGTGGTTTGTTGCCTGAGGCCAGGGAAACTTTTCTCTTTTCCAAATTAGGTAAACTGTGACAACTGAGACTTTTTGGAAACAGTTCCAGAAAATTCCTCATGAAATTTGGAAGATAGCTCATCTCTCCTGTAGAGGCATCAGGAGACCACAGAGCAGCAGGTGGAGAAGGCAAAGGATCTGGGAGGACAGTGTAGTGTGACAGGCTTCACAGGTGGCATTAGGGGTAAAGAACCCACCTGCCAATGCAGGAGACGTAAGAGAGGTGGGTTCTATCCCTGGGTTGGGAAGATCCCCTGGAGAAGGCCATGGCAACACACCCAGTATTCTTGCCTGGAGAATCCCATGGACAGGGGAGCCTGGTGGGCTACAGTCCATGGGGTCACAGAGTCAGACACGACTGAAGCAGGCATAGTGTGACAGCCGAGGGAACAGCCAGAAGGACAGTTGTGAAGTGCATAATCTTCCTCTCTCCTTTCATCTTTTGTCCTACAGAACACATACCCTCAAATACGAAAGCTTTGATCCCCTTTATGTACATATCTCTGCCTGAACTGTCCTTGTGTCCTTCTGTGGTAAACAGAATTCTGAGATGCTCTGGAAAGATTCCCGCCCCCAAAGTACACACCCTTCATGACCCCTTAAATGTGGGTGGGGTTGTAAATAGAATGAATTTAACTTTCATGATCACATTTCATTATGTAGGAGAAAAACAGTGAAGGTCCAAAAAAAGCTGACCTTGAGTTAATGGACAAGGAGATTATCCTAGGTGGGCCTGACCTATTGGCGAACCCTGGAAAGGGATTGGGCTCTTTCTAAAGCAGGAGATTGTAAGGTAAAGAATTTGTCTGCCAGTTTTGAAGAAACACACTGCCATGTTTTGGAGAAGGTCACATAGCAGAAATTTCAGGTCACCTCTAACAGCTGAAAATAGCTCCTGGTTGACAGCCGGCAAGAAAAAGAGAGACCTTAATCCCATAACCACAACTTATTCTGCCAACAACCGCATGAGCTTGGAAGAAGACCTCAGCCCCAGATGAGAGCACATCAAGTTGACACCTTGAATTCAGCCAGTGAGCCCCTAAGCAGAGAACCTCGCCATCCCAGGCCTGAGCTTCTGACCTACAGCACTGTGACATAGTAAAGAGGTGTTGCTTTAAACCATTCAGTCTGCAAAAATTTATTATACTGTAATATAAAAATGGCTTTCCTGGTGACTCAGTGGTAAAGAATTAGCTTGCCAAGCAAGAGACTTGGGTTCAATCCCCAGGTCAGAAAGATCCCCTGGAGAAGGCGATGGAAACCCATTCCAGTATTCTTGCTTGGGAAATCTCATGGACAGAGAAGTCTTGTGGTCTATAGTCTAGGAGGTTGCAAAGAGTGGAACACAACTAAGTGACTAACAACAACAAATATAAAAGTAAGGCACTCTCTACACACCATCTCCTACGTTCTTTCACTGAATAACACCTATTCATCTGCGGACTCTGCTAGGGAGTCAGCTCATCCATGAGCTGGTTCTCACCCCTCTCCTCCCATCACCCCCAACCCTACTCCAATCAGGCCAGGTAAGGTGCCTCTGCTTTGTTTTAAAGCAATGGTTCTCAGAGTCCCCAAGAACATTTTAATGGGGTCCACAAAGACAAAAATATTTCCATATTAACGCTCTGGTAATATTGCTTTTTTCACTGTATGGACATTGGCACACACAATCCAAAACAGTGGTGAGTAAAACCACTAGAAATCAGCATGAATTAAAACAGTGACACCAAAGTGTCCTAATAGTCACTATAGCCTTCACGACTGTGTACTCACAATGGAAAACGTTAATTCTATTCAACTTCAGGTCTCAAGTACAATCTTTTAAATTCTGAGTGACAAAATGGGATGCACACAAAAAGCACCCCTGCTAGAACAGGGAAACATACATTACCATATGTAAAATAGATAGCCAATGGGAATTTGCGATATGAATCAGGGTACTCAATTATTTTTATTAGTTGGAGGCTAATTACTTCGCCACATTGCAGTGGGTTTTGTCATACATTGACATGAATCAGCCATGGAGTTACACGTATTCCCCATCCCGATCCCCCCTCCCACCTCCCCCCCCACCCGGTTCCCCTGGGTCCTCCCAGTGCACCTGGCCCAAGCCCCTGTCTCATGCATCCCACCTGGGCTGGTGATCTGTTTCACCATAGATAATATACATGCTGTTCTCTCGAAACATCCCACCCTCACCTTCTCCTACAGAGTCCAAAATCTGTTCTGTACATCTGTGTCTCTTTTTCTGTTTTGCATATAGGGTTATCATTACCATCTTTCTAAATTCCATATATATGTGTTAGTGTGCTATAATGATCTTTATCTTTCTGGTTTACTTCACTCTGTATAATGGGCTCCAGTTTCATCTATCTCATTAGAACTGATTCAAATGAATTCTTTTTAATGGCTGAGTAATATTCCATGGTGTATATGTACCACAGCTTCCTTATCCATTCGTCTGCTGATGGGCGTCTAGGTTGCTTCCATGTCCTGGCTATTATAAACAGTGCTGCGATGAACATTGGGGTGCAGGTGTCTCTTTCAGATTTGGTTTCCTCAGTGTGTATGCCCAGAAGTGGGATTGCTGGGTCATATGGCAGTTCTATTTCCAGTTTTTTAAGAAATCTCCACACTGTTCTCCATAGTGGCTGTACTAGTTTGCATTCCCACCAACAGTGTAAGAGGGTTCCCTTTTCTCCACACCCTCTCCAGCATTTATTGCTTGTAGACTTCTGGATAGCAGCCATTCTGACTAGCGTGACATGGTACCTCATTGTGGTTTTGATTTGCATTTCTCTGATAATGAGTGATATTGAGCATCTTTTCATGTGTTTGTTAGCCATCTGTATGTCTTCTTTGGAGAAATGTCTGTTTAGTTCTTTGGCCCATTTTTTGATTGGGTCATTTATTTTTCTGGAATTGAGCTGCAGGAGTTGCTTGTATATTTTTGAGATTAATCCTTGTCTGTTGCTTCATTTGCTATTATTTTCTCCCAATCTGAGGACTGTCTTTTCACCTTACTTATAGTTTCCTTTGTTGTGCAAAAGCTTTTAAGCTTCATTAGGTTCCATTTGTTTATTTTTGCTTTTATTTCCAATATTCTGGGAGGTGGGTCATAGAGGATCCTGCTGTGGTTCATGTCGGAGAGTGTTTTGCCTATGTTCTCCTCTAGGAGTTTTATAGTTTCTGGTCTTACATTTAGATCTTTAATCCATTTTGAGTTTATTTTTGTGTATGTGTTAGAAAGTGTTCTAGTTTCATTCTTTTACAAGTGGTTGAAAAGTTTTCCCAGCACCACTTGCTGAAGAGGTTGTCTTTTTTCCATTGTATATCCTTGCCTCCTTTGTCGAAGATAAGGTGTCCTTAGGTTCGTGGATTTATCTCTGGGCTTTCTATTCTGTTCCATTGATCTATATTTCTGTCTTTGTGCCAGTACCATACTGTCTTGATGACTGTGGCTTTGTAGTAGAGCCTGAAGTCAGGCAGGTTGATTCCTCCAGTTCCATTCTTCTTTCTCAGGATCAGGGTACTCAAATTGGGGCTCAGTAACAAAGTAGAGGGGTGAGATGGGGAGGGAGGTGGGATGTTCCAGTGGAAGGGGACGTGGGCAGACCTGTGGCTGATTCATGTTGATGTGTGGAAGAAGCCAGCACAATACTGGAAAGCAATGATCCTTCAATTAAAAATACTTAAAAACGCACTCCTGCTGCATATGGAAGTTTAAAAGTGGTCCTAAAGACTTGCATGATGTCAGTTGCAAGCTGAACCAACTGGCTTTTTCATGGAACACCATTTTTATTTGAAAGGATAACTGACAAACTATAGTTATTCAGACTTGGATACTTAGCAAACATTTTCTCAAAATGAACCAAGAAAGACTGTCACTATACGGAAAAACAACTGCAGTATATGTTGTCAAAGATAAGTTTAAACTTTTAAGTGAAAATTAGGATTTTGGTAAACACATACCTACCACTGTGAATCTGAAACTTTCCCAATTGTTAAAGATATTTCTAATTAGTGATTAGATTAGATCAGTGATAATATTAATCATTTGTTTTAATTATTGTGTAATAAAATGTATAAACATTTGAAAATTCTGCATAGCTCAGTGAAACGCTATTTTCTAAACAACCAAGCTCTGTGTCACAGAATCACACATGAAAAAAAGATGAATTCAAAATGCAAAGTAGACCAATGGAGTTCAATGCAAAACAGTACAAACACTCACTAGTAATTTTCAGATTCCACATTGTAACTAACCTTTAAGAAACTACTATTTGTTGAATTTTGATGTACATTCAAAGAAGAATATACACAGTTATCTGAAAAGACCTTTAAAATACCCTTCTACTCTTCCTTTTTCTCTCTCATATCTGCAAGAAGCCAGATTTTCTTCATATACTTCAAGAAAAACAAGGTACAACAATATACTGAATGCAGACATGGATACAGGAATCCAACTACATTCTATTAATCCAAATGTTAACATTCTTTCCAAAAACATAAAATAATGCCTCTCTTACCACTACTTTTTTTCTTGTTTTGGGAAATACAGAGATTTTTCATAAAATATATTTCTAATATTAACATACAATGGGTTTATTATTTTAATTAATTAACCAATACACATGTTTAAATTTTTCTGTTTTAATATCTAACTGATAGATTGATAGATATAACTTAGAGAAATCAAAGCTCTGTGGAGTTCTCATTTCAGAGTGTAAATATATTTCTGAGACCAAAAGTTTTGAGAACTGCAGTCCTGTATGTCCAGATTGGGATCTATATTACAGCGAGATTATTCTTCTGCTTGTCACATCTATTTGGAGTGTCGACATCTGATGGGTACTATGACAATTGATGTGGCATTGTATTCCAGACACCAGCTACATAATTTAAGATATAGTAGGTGCTTAATAAGAGGCTTCCCTGGTCTCTCAGCAGTAAAAAAATCCACCTGCCAATGCAAGAGATTCGGGTTTGATCTCTGGGTTGGGAAGATCCCCTGGAGGAGGAAATGGCAACCCACTCCAGTATTCTTGTCTGGAAAATCCCGTGAACAGAGGAGCCTGGCGGGCTACAGTCCATGGGGTTGCAAAGGAGTCATACACAGCTGAGCAACTAGACAACAAAGGTGCTTAAGAAATATTTGCTATCAAGCTTCAAGGTCAATGCAGTACAATCTCTTCCCCAAAGAACTAAAAATATCTTTGGATAGTTGGGCAATGCAATCTAAAATACGAAAACTGTATATTCTACCTTTTATTAAAGTGCCAGATGAGTTATAAGGACAGAAGAAAAAACATTTAGAAATTTGTGAAGATAAAGTACCCCAAATTCTTTTATATTTAACAAACTCCATAAAATGAGCAAATCTGAAAATTCTAAGAGAGCCCTCAAACATTTCAAGAAATATATACAACAAAGTAAAAGTCGCTCAGTAGTGTCTGACTCTTTTTGATGACTATAGTCCATTGACTTCTCCAAGCCAGAATACTGAAGTGGGTAGCCTTTCCCTTCTCCAGGGGATCTTCCCAACCCAGGGTCTGAACCCTGGTCTGCTGAATTGCAGGCGAATTCTTTACCAACTGAGCTATCAGGGAAGCCCAATATACAACAAAGTTCCAATTAATTAAAAGAATCTGGTTGGTCTTGGATGATTCTGTACTTATCTGTGGTTTTGAATTGTGAGGAACAAAACTCAACCACTTTGAAAAGCATTCTGGAATACTAGAAATACACAATCATTATAAAATTAACAATAAAATTCTGTTGTGTATAAATGCATCAATATAAAGGAGAAAACAGAACATAATTTGAAGTTACCTGTAAATCCTGAGCTTGAAATGGAAAACACACATACACACGCACACAAGAGTGTTGCTAGGAGATAAGTGAAACCAATCATCTATTTTTATAGTTGAAAGCATTTTATCCCCTTAATGTGTTTTTGTTCATTTTTGTGATGGCTTTAAAAGACATTATTTCACTTTAGAGGTGCAACTGGGTTCTGTTCCTGAACAGAAAAGTCTTCTGTAGGGCATGGATAGTTTTGCTAAAAGATGCCAGCTAAAGGAGCCCTTTGCTGGCCAAGAGGTTATTTTTATCAATGATAACTATCTAGTCCCTAAGCTCAGCAGCCTGAACCAGCCCATGGGCCCCAAGAACTCCAACAGGTGTTTCCCAGGCCACCAGCCAAGAGCCACAGTGGGGTCACACTCAGAAACAAGAGAATGGCAATTTGGCTCCACCAGCTGGCTTTCTGGAATGCAACACCTCAAATCCCCACCCTTCTGATGCGGAGAAAATACCTAGGCCACCCCGCACCTGCTGCCTGTCCCAGCTGCTGGTTCCTGGCTCCCTGGTGCCCCACCTACACCCAGAGAATCTGGGACTGCCCTGCTGCCCTCACTGTCTCCCAGGGAGGCCATATTAAGAGGTCCCACTTAAAGTTCTTCCCTCTCAGGCTCTCTGTTTGATCAGGTCAGTCCTGTTTGGATTATCCCAGGCTGAAGTAAGAAAGCAGCTCTCCCTGTGCATTCACTGCCACAGAAAATCTTCAGACCTACTTGCTTGCTGCTCATCTTTCTTTGTTATTTTTTAAAAATAGCTCTACTCTGTTAAGGATTCTGGCACTTGTCCACAGAATGTCCGGCCTCAAAACAGGCCAGCAGCATAAGATGGTGCTCTTAAATAGGGGACTTGGTTAGAGCTGGAGGACTCCTGAGATGCCCCATTGTTAGAGATGGAATTGGATCCTCCTCAAATCCACAATTTGAAGTTATAAACCCCAATGTGATTGCCTTTGGAGTTAGGGCCTGTACAGAGATAATTATGGTTAAGTGAGGTCATAAGCATGGGGCCTTAATTCTGTAGGATTTGTATTCTTAGAAGAAGGAGCAGAGACACCAGGAGTGGGTGTGCATAGAGATGGGGCCATGTGAGGACACAGAAGGCAGCTGTCTGTAAGCCAAGGGGAGAGGCCTCACTAGAAACCCACCCTGCTGGCATTTGATCATAGACTCCCAGCCTCCATAACTGTGAGAAAGTTAACTTCTGGTGTTTAAGCCACCCAGTCTGTGACATTCTGTTATGCAGTCCTAGCAGATGAACACACTCACTGAAATAAGTGCAGAAAGGAGAACCAAGATGACAGGAATGGCTCTTACAGTGGGAAACAGAATTTAACACATATTTGGAAGACTGAAATGGGTTAAAAGCTTGGAGATAAATTAGGAGTTTGTGATTAGCACATACTTACTCCTGTGTATAAGGCAGAAGAGGAACAAGGGCCTAATAACATACAGCACAGGGAACTATATTCAATATCTTATAATAACTGATAATGAAAAAGAATATATGTGTATAACTATAACTGAATCACTTCACTGTATATCTGAAACTAACATAACATTGTAAATAACTATACTTCAGTTTTAAATAACCGTTGATTTAAAAAACATGAAAAGATTTTTTTAGAAAAAGTTAATCAATAGATGGAAGAAAGAGAGAGGGCCATAGCCCAAGCACAGTTATGAGTAAGCAGCAGTCAAGATAAGAAGGAATCTACTGATCTGATCCTTGAAGGATGAAAGTGAAAAGTGATGTTTTTATTGTCTTCCCTCACCTCTGCACCCAATGCAAAGACAGTCCACATCTGTCCCTAAAAGTTGAACAAAACACTGGGGGACTGGGCCTTCTAGCTTGGTGATATTGGTGACCCAGAATTGAAGCATCCCACACATGAGAGTCTGTAATCTAAATGCTTCTTACCTATTAACCCATGCACTGTTTGATACAAGTTTTAAACTGTTGGTCCACAGGTCCAGTCCTGTACCGCAGTTTCTAGGCAGAATTCATATTAATAAGAGAGAATCTGATGTAGAAAATCTTAACCAAGAGCAGAGGAAACTCAAACATAGTCAGTTTTTCTGACTTAAAACAATTGGATACCCAAAGGTCAACAGACACTGAATCAGCAGCATGAAAGAAAAAGAATAAACAAAAAGTGACGCTGGAGGAAACAGAAGTGGTCCAGGAAAAAGGAGAAAACTTAAAAAAAAAACCTCAAACATCTATCCTTAAGATAAGATGAATATCAAAACAAGAACAACATGCTATGAAAAAGAAAAAGAAACCCTCTTGTATTAGTCATCTGTTGCTGCATAACCAATGACAACAAACTTAGCAGCTTAAACAATACTTATTTATTATCCAACATTTTCTGTGGGTCAAGAATCTGGCCACAGCCCAACTGGGCCCTCTGTTTAGGATCTGACGAGGCTGTCATCAAGATGTTGACTGGATCATAAATTCATCTGGAGGTTAAACTGGGGAAGAATCCACTTTTAAGTTCACCCAAATTGTTGGCAGAATTCATTTGCTTTTAGTTGTAGGACTGAAGGCCCTGGTTTTTTGATAGCTGTCAACCAGGTCATCCTCAGTTCCCAGAGGCTGCTCACAGGTACTTGGGTCTCTTTGTAGTTCTTTGCAAAGAGGACTTCTCCAATATGGCTATTTAGTTCATCAAGCTAGTACAGAGAGTCTGTAGAGCTGTCTACCAGCAAAATAGAATATTATTACTATTAATTATATTATTAATACAAAGTATAACTTTAAAAATTTCACCAGTTATATTTTAATAATTCAATATAATGTTTGAAAACAATTTTTTAAATCCCAGAAGATAGAAGACATAAGAAAAAGAAGAAATGGAGGAGGTTCAACATCCAAAGAACAAAGATGTAGAAATCATTAAAAGTTTTCTTTGGGGGAATATGACAATGGGAGGGGAAGAGTGTAGGAGGAGGAAGGGCATGAATAATCTCGGTAAAATTTAGAATGTGTTTTGCTCTTGTCTGTTTGAGTTATAAGAGCCTGGAACATGGCTAGTAACTAATTGTGTGACCTTATTTTTCCTCTGGAAGCCTCAGCTAACTCATCTATAAAACAAAGATGATAGCAAGCTCTCATCACATCACTTGTGACGATGAAAGGAAATAAGGCAAGTAAAGCAGTTAGCACAGAGCCCGGGACAGAATGAACAGGACTGACCGTAGTATTCTACGCAGAGTTTCTGCACACCCTACACTCTAAAGACCCTTCAGTAAGTGCGCTATCACACCTTCGCATTTTCTCGCCTTTCCACCACCTTTTCTCCCAAACACTGGAGATTCAAGGGTTTCTTCAGTTCTCAGGAGTCATAACACTTACCCTGACCACTGTTGTGGAAATAAGACCACAGATTTGGAAAGTTTTGAAACACGATTTTTGCCACTCCTAAGAGATCTGCATACATGAAGAATTCACTAGCCAGATTTCTGTACTTGAGTTTTTCACACCTCATTTTAACACCAGCTTGAGATCCTCACCCTTCCACCCCCTCCACACAGAGAAGTCCATTTAGAGATTGTTTGTGGACCTAACAGGGAGGAAGACCCATGTCCGAATCTATAAAAATACACATCTTGTGTATATTGGAAGAGTGATTCAAATATGCATTTTGAAAACTAGGGCAGTAAGAATAAACAGAGGTAAACTGTACATCTGAAAGGAGAGGGAGACATACATTTGAAAAGAAATTGAATTGGTAGTTTTGTTAGCAGCAATTTTAACTTGCAGAATACCTAACATATATTCTTCTGAATATAGAGGTATTGATTTCCCTCATCACTTTCGGCGTGTCCACCCCCTCATTTTCACTTGATCATCAAGTTCTTCACTCACTCAGAATACTGGTTCCCTGCTGGTGGTACCCACTTGCAGCTCTACCATAATTCTCAGACTAGTCTGACCCGCTGATAAAGAACACAGCCCTGGTTTGGAGATGCCTCTCCCACTGGGCCGTTGTGTCTTCTAAAGATGAGTCAGCAGTTCTCTTGTTTCAGTCCTTTATATGAGTGTTGTACATTTTTTAACTTATCTTTATAAGAAATACATGTATATTTTTAAAATAGTACTGAAAAGAAAAAATAATCTCCCTGACGTCTCCCTAAAGGTTGAAATCACTGCTAACAATTTCTGATGTACCCTGAAAAAAAACTGCATTTACATTATACCTTTTGTTAGCACAAGACAAATAGTTATGACATTCCAAATGGTTAGAACATTCTGACATTTTATGAAGGTAAAAACTGCCATTTAATTTATAGAAATGTTATCTGAAATTTCCAGTACTTAGTGCACAAAGTGGAAGAGATAGATAATCAAGAGCAGATCTTAAATCCTTCAGGATACCAGTCCAGCCTAAAACTGCAGGTATCTCCATTCATGGTTATGGAGAAACACTAGCCATTTTGCATTCTGGTTAGAAAAATCAAACTAGAACTTTTACGAATTTTAGGGACCTGGCAATGAAACATCACTCAAGCAGTCTGAGATTATTTGAGGTATCAAAATCCTTGAGGAAATACTTCCCTAGGTGACCCCACACTAGGATATAAATAGCCCTGTAATAAAATAATCACAACAACAGAAATACATAAAGGCATCAAGTCAAAATTGCTGAAATTCATCCCTATTTTTCTAGGCAGTTGAAATACTTTGGTATGTATTTAAATCTAATATAAGCTTAGCTGTATTTATTGTAAACAAAGACAACACCACCTCTCCTACTGACATCCTACAGTTATTTTAGGACTAAATAAGATAAGTTTAAAAGTTATTTCAAAGCCAAATACCATTATTGTTCTTGTTGCTATGATTATAATTACATTTTCCACTTTAGTGGTCTTTTTTCATTTCCATAATTGAATTTTTTCCTAAGAAAGAGAAAAATGTTAGTATACCACAAAAAGCCTTTTCACATCAGTGGATAATCTCATTCTAAGAGAGACTAAAACCAAAACCAAAAACAAAAAAATACTACAAATAGAACTTATTTTTACCTGACTTCTAGTTGATAAATCGGAGAAGGCAATGGCACCCCACTCCAGTACTCTTGCCTGGGAAATCCCATGGACAGAGGAGCCTGGGAGGCTGCAGTCCATGGGGTCGCAAAGAGTCAGACATGACCGAGCGACTTCACTTTCACTTTTCACTTTTATGCATTGGAGAAGGAAATGGCAACCCACTCCAGTGTTCTTGCCTGGATAATCCCAGGGATGGGGTCGCACAGAGTCAGACATGACTGAAGTGACTTAGCAGTAGCAGTAGCAGTTGATAAATATGTATACAAATTGGGTCAGCTGTTTGTAAACACTTAATGTTAGTGAATGTTCAAAATATTCAATTACACTTATAAAAACTTAGTGCTCACCCATTAGTAGCTGATAGCTATAAAAGAATGCATTGGTTCTTAAATAATAACATGCTTTAAATGGATTTTTTATGAGACAGTAAATTCAGTATTTATTCCATCAATTCACACTCAACATGTTTGACCAAATGGCAGGAACAGGCTACACCATAACACATAGAAATAAGGTAATCCAATAAAGCAGTTTGTATCGTCAGCCTTGTCAAAATCATAAAATAATGCCCAAAGCAAAGATTTCTAATGTTAAGGTCTGGCAACTTGTCCATTTCATCATGGTTAATAAACCAGCACATGTCTTCATTCAAATTCTGAATCATATGTTGGATAGAGTGAGGTAACATTGTAGAATTCTTTTCAATTTACCAGATTCTCTCTCCCCCACCTTTCTTCATTTTACAGTAATTTACCATAAGAACATCTATCAACTAATGAACAGCATGCCACCAGAAATAGGCTTCTGGAATGGAAATGTAACAGCATCATTTGAATAGTTGTACAGTCAACTCTCAGTTTCTTTGCCTTTGGGAGAAAATATAGATACACGGATGGGTAAAAAGCACTGTGATTTCAAAACCTGATTCATCTGTGTTAAACTGATCATCTGTGTTAACAAACTGATTCATTGTCACCACCATCTTGTTTAAGAAAAATAAAAAAGAATTTCAACAAGCAAGTTAACTTTTCTACGCTCTACTCAAAGCAATAACCAGAAAATGTCTTAGCCTCTAGAATTTCCTAAATATTGAAGCAAAAAAGTTCTAGCTCATAATTCCTCCAATCCATTTCCTTGGAAAAGCATTAGCTAAAGCAGTTGACATGTTAGACAATGGACGAATCTTAACCAATCAACCAAATACAAGTTTGTACAATCAAGGAAACCCAAGAGAAGAGCCAACATTCAAGTGTCCTTAAAACTTATCAAAATACACCCTTGAGAAAGTGATGTAGCCTTAACTTTGAGACTAAGGTATATGCTAAGGGGAGACCTCAGATGTGTCATTCTCTGGAAAGAGAGCATGGAGAAAGGGAGTGTGAAGCCATGTCTGCGTGTGGGAATTAGAAGATAGGGGATGATATTTTCTCTGCTCTTTCCCCTTACACTCACTCACACACATACACATGATCCAAGGTTGGATGTGCAGAAGGAATAAAAAAGGCCACAGTATGAGAACCATTCCCAGGGCACAAATTACCTTCTTGTGCCCTTGTTCCCACCCCATAAGCAGAAGCTCAATGAGGCTGGATTTCCCAACTGACCACCCAACCCAACAACAGACTAAACTAGCTGTCCTGTCACTTACCTGGGGGACGGGGGGATAAAACCATGCGGTGGGGGAAGGGTGCAGGTAGACCAGGGTGGAAGGAAGAGAAAAGAATTTTGATTCAAGTAATTTCAAGAAAGCAAGACATTTGCTTTTGTTTTCACTGATAGCAAAATACCACAATTTTGGCACCTCCATCCCCATTAAATGAGCATGGACTTCAGAGCATGTTCTAACACCTGAAGACCTTATGAAACTACAAAAAGGCATCCTCTTGGCAGAACAAGAACAAAAAGTGTTCCTGTCTACTTTCTACATGTGGGTAAAGAACTGGCCCAACAAGTGCCAAAGAGAAAGGTCTGGGGAGTGGATTTTGTGGATGCACCTCACGTGTGGGTGGAGCAGGCTTTCCTTTTTCTCTCATTCTCTGGAGCTGATGAGGAGATTTGAGATTGCAGCAGGTTTCTCCCTTGAACCCAGAATCCACCCAGGGTCTTCATGGAGGTAGACCCTTCCTTCTTCATGGAAAAAGTAGAGGCAAATTCACTATCCTATTTTTCCAGCTGGGTCCTTATAAGTGTCAGACAAACCAAGGGAAGGGAAGAGAAGGGAGAAATTCGATACTTGGGCTCTTTATCCGATGCTGCTGCATCTTCATAAGCACATCTTCAGAGGAGAAGCGTGGGTGGGGAGCCGGATGTGGACCCAGCCCACAGCAGGGGAACTTTCATGGCAGGAATGCTTTACACGGTAATGGATCTAGCTTTGTAAGGAATAGGGCGAAGAATTTGGAGCAAAAGAAATCCAGGTTTAACCAGAACGAAAGAAACAAGATGCGTACACAGGACTCTCTCCTCTGTTTTTCTAATGCAGCATGAAACAATGGTTATTTCTCTAGGATTCAGGAACCCTGACGTCAAGGTTCTCTGTGTGTGTGTGAACCACAGAACGCCCATGGCCCAAGGAGAATGTTCAAGCCTGCTGAAATAAGTCAACGCTTTGGCCTCTTCCAGCAACCACATGAACAAATATGTTCTGAAAGTATTATTGAAATTCATAGCCCCAAGGAGTGTAGGCCTGTATGGCAAAAGTAATTACAGAACTAATTCCATTGTGTAATTAAAAATGCCTTCAGCTTGGTAACCTATTGACATGGCAAGAAATGCTATCAGAGAAAACAAAAGCAAATGTCTTGCTTTCTTGAAATTACTTGGATCAAAATTCTTCCTTCCTCTTTTAAATCACAGGATTTTGCCCATGATGATCAATATAATAAAAAAAAAAAAAAAAAAAAGACACAGCGCCTGTGCTGTATCTACATTCAGGATCAATGCAAAATAGGCGTCCAGACTAAAAGGGACAAATAAACAGATCCTCTTGGCCAGAGATTACCTTAGATCAGTGGTTCCAAACTGCCCGTGCCTCAGATCACCTGGGGAGCTTTCAAAACTACAGATGTCCATTCTACAGTGCACTGCTGCCCTACCCAGATATTCTGATTCAAATGATGGGCCGAGGACAACACAAGGAATTATATTCGGTATCTTGTAACAGCCTGTAATGGAAAGGAATCTGAAAAAGAATATATATACAGAAATACATATATACATACAATCACTTTGCTATATACCTGAAACTAACACAACATTTAACTTCCATCTTAAAAATAAAAGCAAAGCAAAAGCAAGTAAAGACGCACAGAAAAAATTTGCTGTTGTCCCATTCTGTAAAAGGGAATAATTTGTGGAAAACCCTAAGGTATGCTTCTGACCCTATGCTGTCAGCAATGTTTCCTTTTTTAAAAAAATTGATATTGAAGTATATTTGCTTTACAATATTGTGTTTCAGGGTACAGCAAAGTGAATCAGTTATACATATACATATGACCACTCTTTTTATATTCCCTTCCCACCCAGGTCACCGCAGACCACTGAGTAGAATTTTGTGTGCTATACAATAGGTTCTCATTAGTTATCTATTTCGAACATAGTATCAATAGTGTGTGGTTTTCCAGAGAGTTCAGCAGTAAAGAATCTACCTGCCAATGCAGGAGACATGGGTTTGATTTCTGGGTAGGGAAGATCCCCTGGAGAAGGAAATGCAACCCACTCGAGTATTCTTGCCTGGAAAATCCCATGGACAGAGGAGCCTGACGGGCTATTGTCCATGGGGTCGCGAAGAGCTGGACACAATGGAGCAACTGAGCATGCACTCATGCGTCAATAGTGTATATATGTCAACCCCAATCTCCCATTTCATCCCACAGCCCCTTCCCTCCTTGGGAATCATATTGTGCATGAAATTATGGACATAGACATCCAATACCCCTCATCCCCAGCATACCATCTGATACATCGAGATTCTGGACTCTGCCCATGCATAGATCACTTGCAAAGTGGGGTTTTTTGTGCATTTTTTTGTGTGCTGGTTTTTGATGTGTAGTCAGTTCAATATACTCATCTCTGTATGTGAATATTTTTGCAGCTATAATTTACATCCTATTTACTTCCAAACTGTGTTTGAAGTTAAGAGTCCCATGTGCTACCAAATGAACTGACTGGCCAACCAAGATACATTTGAAATTACTTCCCTTATGCAGAAGAGAACCTAGTATAAAGTATGCTTCCCCTACAGTCTAAAACCTGGTATTCTAGTCATTGGTGAAGAATTCCATACCACTATTAGTGATATTTGCATCATTCATTCACTCTTTCATTCATCAGTTATTAGGTACCTACTCTATTTTGGAGGCTTGATTGGGTGTTGGGAATGCAGAAATAGATATTGTTTTTCCATCAGATAACTCAGAATCAGGTCTGAGTTATCTTCTTAACTAAATCTTCTTAACTAAATAGTAATTAAACTCAGTTACCCGCCCCTTCTTGCCACAGCAGGTGCCTCATGCCAACTCCAGGGTTGGTTCTGGATGGCCTATGGGTAATCCCATTCCCCTTGCATCCAGAATGGAAATGGGACTTTCAGTTGGTGAGAAATGAGAGGTTTACAAGGAAGCTCCTAAGAAAAGTGCCCTGACTCTTGAGAGAGTCATGGGACAGATGACCTGTTCCTCCTCCCTGGGATTTCTGCAGGAAACACCAGGGGACTGTATCCTGCAGCCATCTTGCACAAATTATCCATGAGAAATGAACAATAATCCCCATGAGAGGCACATCTGAGTCACTGAGACAGAATCATGGAGTTCAGAGCCAGAAAGCGATATGGAAACATTAAGTGAGGGGGTTCAGAGCTCAGAGCAAGTTAATATCAGGGTTGGAGCCTGTTCGCCTGCCCCTCAGGCCAGTCCTCCTCTGCGCCCATGGCCTCCTCAACTCAGCTTCCATTCAGCCCTTACTCTGCACCCCTTGGTCCAGTCCTAATTGGTGTTTCCACCATCTGCTAAGAAACACGGCCTTTAACAAACAGTCAGAAAGCCTTTGACGAAGTGTTACACCGAGTCTCACTTTATCCATCAGCAGAAGAGATCAAAGGCTCTAGCGGATGCACAGAGAATAGACTGGCTCATCAGTCCTGTTAAGCTTTCAAACACTTCATGAATTTTCAAGGAAATTAAGAACTGGATTGTGCCCTCAGCCTGTGCGTGTTATTTTTGTTTATATCGCCAGAAGCTGTTTATCCATACCAATCAGGAGATTCAAGCCAGCAAATACAGCCATGGGAAAAGATCAAAATGCACGGAGGTGGGAAGTTGCAGAGCATGCCCTATTATACTTGAATCGATTGCAAAGTTGTTTGGAGTTAGGAAGGCAATGAGACAGGACCTATATAGAAGGAACTATAAAACAGGGAGCGAAGCTGGCTGCAGGAGACAAGGCACATGCTTTAATTGTGTGCAAACTAGGTGGGCGAGTAGGAGGGAGCACTTGGATTACCATATGGAAAACTTCCAACTCCCGAAATAAGAATAATGAACACTTATTATGTGCCAGCCTTTGGACTTGATGATAATCTACAATGTTCAGATGATCATTTCTATTTAAGGTGCACTTTTTTAGTGTACCTTACACATACACAAACTCACACACACACACATATATATATATACCTCTATACATTTTATATATAATATACACATATGCATATATATACCTATGTAGGGCTTTCCTGGTGGCTCAGCTGGTAAAGAATTCACCTGCAATGCCAGAGACCCTGGTTCGATTCCTGGGTCAGGAATATACCCTGGAGAAGGGACAGGCTACCCACTCCAGTATTCTTGGGCTTCCCTGCTGGCTCAAATGGTAAAGAATCCTCCTGCAATGCGGGAGACCTGGGTTCAGTCCCTGGGTTGGGAAGATCCCCTGGAGGAGGACATGGCAACCTACTCCAGTATTCTTGCCTGGAGAATCCCCAGGGACAGAGGAGCCTGGTGGGCTACAGTCCACGGGGTTGCAAAGAGTCAGACATGACTGAGCGACTAACCACAGCACAGCATATAGCTATATATTACACACACATACACAGATATTTATCCCTAAGGATTTACGCTAAATTTTAAATTCTATTGTAATTTCCATATTAAAGAGGTACAAAGAAGTTAAGCAACTTGCCTGAGGACACACAGCTAGTGAGTTGCAGAGCGGGCTCTGAGGCTGTGGTCCTGATGATGATACCGTAAGGATACTTATCACCTTGGTACACAATGGAGACCCTTCCTAAACTGGCCCAGATGCACTGTTTATCCTCCCCCCCGGGCTTCTCACTCAGCACAGCACACTGAATTTCGGTCTTTCACGATTGCCTACACTTATCCTGCTTGTCGTTTTCCTGGGGCAAATATCTTTTCCAAGCTAGCCTGGCCAGTTGCTTCTCATCTTTCAGGAACTTTACAAAGGTCTTCTTTTCTGGGCAGTCTCTCCCAGTTCCACCGGTGGAGCCTCCACGTGGGGTCCTGCAGCCTGGCCGTTCCTCCTGGAACAGCCCTTATCTTGAAGTGCTGACTTCCTTCTTGGTAAGTCTGTCCCTCAGACCTGATTCTGAGTTATCTGATGGAAAAACAGTATCCATCTCTGCATTCCCAACACCTAATCAAGCTTCCAAAATAGAGTAGGTACCTAATAACTGATGAATGAAAGAGTGAATGAATGATGCAAAAGCACTAAGAGTTGTATGGAATTCTTCACCAATGACTAGAGTACCAATTCTTCACCAATAACTAGAATTTAGGCTGTTAGGGGAAGCATACTTTATACTAGGTTCTATTCTGCATAAGGGAAGCAATTTCAAATGTATCTTGGTTGGCCAGTCAGTTCATTTGGTAGCACATGGGACTCTTAACTTCAAATATAGTTTGGAAGTAGATAGGATGTAAATTATAGCTGCAAAAATATTCACATACAGAGATGAGTATACTGAACTGACTATACATTAAAAACCAGCACACAAAAAAACACACACAAAAAACCCACCTTGCAAGTGATCTATGCATGGGCAGAGTCCAGAATCTTGACGTATCAGATGGAATGCTGGGGGTGTGGGTGCAATCTCTGAATGTCCCTCCACACCTGCGGCTGTAGTTCCAGCCTGGAGTCGCCTCCCCGACCTAAGCTCCTCTCTCTAAGAGCCATAGTGTATGCGACATCTGCTTGTGAGCATCCAGACCAGTGGGAGACTGCTGGTCAGGGCCGAGAAAGCTTCAAGACTCTGCTCACTGGGGTGCTGATAATGAGGACTCTGCACTTGAGCTGTTTTAGTGCCTGTTATTGTCCCACACCTGACTGACAACAAAAAGTCAGCTCAGTGTCCTAAGGAAGATAAAAACAACTTGTGCAGCTTTTTTCCTGCTGTAAGTTACTCTGGTCTATACGATTTCTGAACTTCCATTTAACCTTGAAAGCATTTGATTCTTAAATGTATGTCTTTTAGTCTTTTTATTTTTACATGTTGTATGTATTGGAGTATAGTTGATTTACAATGTTGTGTTTGTTTCAAGTATACAACAAAGTGATTCAGTTATACATATATTGACTCTTTTCTAGATTCTTTCCCTTATAGGCTATTACAGACTACTGAGCAGAGTTCCTTGTGCATTACAGTAGGTCCTCGTTTATTACCTAATTTATATACAGCAGCATGTATATGTTAATTCCAAAGTCCTAATTAAGGAATAAATTAAGAGTTTGGGACTTTCAGATTTAAATAATATTACAGCATTTTGTTTTGATCTTTAAATTTAAATGTAGAGGACACATCACAGTTACAAATTGCTTTGACGTAGCTAATGGAGCAAGAATCCCTGAATCCTGCTGCCTAACAGGATCAGATGCGACATGTGAATGTTAAAGAAGTGTTAAAGTGTTAAAGAATGTTAAAGTGACTTCGTTTCACTTAACCCATTACGTCTTGCTTTCCCAAGAATTCATCAACAGGTGAAATATCTTATAATCTGCCTAGAAGGTGTTATCTATGTAAATGATAAGTCCTCCCTAGACACCTAGCGGCTTCAATGAACAATTCCCGGTGGCCAGGCTGTTTAAGCAGGTGTTAAGCACTGATGTTAACTGCACAGAATGACTGACAGCAAGTGTACTCTCAAACTCCCTAATATCTGTCCTCATCACTTGATGCCTTTTTTCCTTTAAAGTTCTTTAATCTAAAGTCATCACCTTTTTCTTTAAACTAGTATTTTTTCTTTAATCTTAGCATTTTACACACAATGATATACGTTTTCAGTCTGATGGATGTAAGGCACTCAATCAGACATAGACACCAATAAAACACTCAAAAACTTCCAAAATAAGCAAAATATAATACCCCATCCAGGAGTTACAAGCCAGTCAGAGAAACCCAGTTTTGAGAACTGTTATTGGATGAAATTTTACATTTTGTGCCAGGAAGTTTTCAAATGGAAACATTTTTCCTCTGTGGGTGCCATGAAGCAGCTGCTCATGTGACGAGAAGGCTATTTAGAACACCGATGTGAAGCTTTAATTAAAGCCCGTCTGCTGTTTCCCTGTGTCTGACTATTAAACACAGTTTGTGTTATTAACATAATACTTGGAAATGTAATTGCCTTCAGGTTCTGTTTGTAGGGATGCAAGCCTGCTGCTTCTCTACATTTTCTTCTTTATCCTTTTCCAATCTGTCTCAACTTAGATTAAAAGGAAGAACATTCAAATTCACAAATTAATAAGGAAATCAGTGATTATTGAATAAAGGATGTTCTGAGGCTCGAACAGATAATCAATGAGTTCAGGGAAAAGTTAAACTGTAGGCTTACCTTGTCCCATAATTAATGACATTTGGCTGTGTGGGTGGATGGATGTGGATCAGTGCCATGTTACCCAAAGTGCGCTCTGAGGAATTTCACCTCAATAAGTACTCAGGAAAACCAAAAGGATCTGTTGATGAAACAAGTCTAGTTACATCCTCTGTCTGCTTGACCTCTATAAATGAAACAATGTACATTAGCATTTAAATGTTAGGAGGAGTCCTGAATTTTTCTAATCAGCATAATGTATAACCTCATATTTCCAAACTTTTGACCATAAAAAACTTGTGCCTCTCACCTATTGTAACTCCAGAGAACCAATGTCACCAAAGACACAACTGGAAAAATTCTGAATCAAAGTGTTAAATGAAAAAAAATCAGAGACTTCCCTGGTGGTCCTGTGGATAAGACTCCACGCTCTTAATGCAGGGGGGCCCGGTTCAATCCCTGATCAGGGAGCTAGATCCCACATGCCACAACTAAAGATCCCACATGCTGCAGTGAAGATCAAAGATCCCACGTGCTGCAATTAAGACCCAAGACAGCCAAATAAATAAATTAAATAAAGAAAAAAATTTTATAAAGAATGCTTTTAAGATCTAGAAAAATATAGTTATAGAATACTTCCATGAAGGATTTCTGATAGAACAAAAAAAAAATCACAAAGAAAAAGATCATTTATACTTGATGATATAAAATTAACATTTCCATACATCAAAAAAATTTTACAAACAAAAGCAAATGATTAATTAGACAAGAGTATTGGTAAAATTTGATGTGCTTGCTCAGTCGCTTCAGTTGTGTCTGATTCTTTATGACCCATAGACTGTAGCCCACCAAGCTCCCCTGTCCATGGGATTTTTCTGGCAAGAATACTGGAGTGGGTAGTCATTCCCTCCTCCAGGGGATCTTCCTGACCCAGGGATTGAGCCAGGGTCTCCTGCATTGCAGGCAGATTCTTACTCATCTGAGCCATCAGGGAAGCCCCAATTATATATATACATGAATATAAAAGAGACTGAAAGTAAATATATCAACATACAAATAGCGATTTTCTCTGGATGGCATGCCAGGCAATTTTTCTAAATTCTCTCCAGCAAAAAGAAACAATGATCAGTGCTGCCAAATAGAGAGCTGACTCAACCTTTATCAATTATCCTAAAATTATTTCTAATTAGTCCATTAATAACAAGTCATAGTAAAGTACTGTGGTGACCCATCAAATAATTTTTAGCTTACTAATTCTATTTATATCCTTAACTATCCTGAACTTGGGTTTCCCAGGTGGCTCAGTGGTTAAAAATCCACCTGCAATGCACAAAACACAGTCCAATCCCTGGGCCGGGAAGATCTCCTGGAGAAGGAAATAACAATCCACTCCAGTATTCTTGCCTGGAGGATCCCATCGACAGAGGAGCCTGGAGGGCTACAGTCCATAGGGTCACAAAAAATCCAGACACAAGTTAGCAACTAAACACAACATTCTGAACTTAGATATGAAAACATTAAGATGTTTTGGGCAAAGAGAAACTATACCCTAGCCCATATACATTCAACCACAAAGATAGAATAATACTAGTTAACTTTTAGATGTTACAGTGGTTTTCTGCTGAGAAAAAAAGAAACAACTCAACTCTTAATTAATGCACTTTTTTTCAAAGGAAGGACTTAGAGTATTTTTAACCTTTTTGAGGATTTGCTCTTCTCAGACATACAAAGAAAAGATAAATTTTACTTCATAGAACAATTTCAAAGAGCTGAAAACTGATAGCTTTGAGGGAACTAGAATTTCTAAGAAGTGTTCTGCTTCTGAATCACTCTAGACCTCTACATGCATTTTTCACTAAAACTTCCCCAATGCTCTGATCTAGCCACTCACTGCTGAGTGTCAATAATTCACTGCCAGAAAACCTGAAAACTGTAACAACCATATAAAAAAGACAGATATTGATCTACTAAAAATATGTACTAAGATTAGGGCACATCTGGAAATAACCTAAGTGTCTATCAACAGATGAACGGCTAAAGAAGACATGGTACATATACATGATGGAATAGTACTCAGCCATGAAAAAGAATGAAAGTTTTGTCATTTCCAACAACTTGGAGGGTGTTATGCTAAGTGAAATAACTCAGACTGAGAAAGACAAATACTGTGTGATATTACTTACATGTGGAATCTAAAAAATAAAAATAGCAAATATAACAAAACAGAAACAGACTCACAGATACAGAGAACGAGCTAGCGATTACCAATGCAGAGAGGGAAAAAGGGAAGGGGCGAGATAAGGGTAGGGAATTAAGAGATACAAACTCATGTATAAAGACAAGCTACAAAGATATACTGCACAACACAGGACTTACATACAACACTTTATAATAACTATATGTGAACAATAACCTTTAAAAATTGTGAATCACCATGTTGTATACCTGAAACTTATATAATATTGTACATCGGCTATACCTCAATCAAAACAAAACAGCAACAACAACAAAAACTCAGAAAGATGAGGTTGGGAGAGCTTCTAGGCTGGTGAACACAAACAGATGTAGAGACAGTGGCTTGTTCAGAGAGAAATGGATGATGCCTGGCCTTTCTCCATGACTCTCCCTAAGCATCTGGCCATTCCTGAGTTACACCCTTTAATAAAAAACTGGTAATCTACTTTAAAAGCAAGATTAGAGCTCATTCTCATTTTCAGGCACAAAATTCGTATTCATACTTCATCACTGCTTTCCCAGAATAACTTTTCTAAAAGATGGAAACATTCCTTCAGAGCCCTTTGGTAACACATAATGTAATCCCAGTGCTGACTGGCCATTTGCCACACTTGTCATTAACCTGAAAATCAGTTGACAACTGTGTTTACATAGAATTCTTATTACAACCAAGTCATTTTTTAAAGTGATGAGTTTTCCAATCTCATTCTAAGGTTATAAAACAGTTTCAACCTATTTTAAATTTAGATCATGTCAACAGATAAGATAAGGGATGGTTATTTACATCACAAAAGGATTCTTCTATTTACCAAAGGATTCATTGCAAGAATATTCCTGTAAAGGATGAGCTCTTCTATTATATTTAAAATGCTTCAGTTTATAAAGGTGAATTGCATTGTAATCAGAAAAATAAAATAAAATAAAATGCTTCAGTTTAGAACAATTTAATCTGCCTGTAGCTTCTCAATACTGAAGGTGAAACATGAATATACTTTGTCTGTCTCATTACAACAGAACTTTCCAGAGCAAAAAGGCATTCAACTATGATTCAATAAATTGGAAAAAGAGAAATGAGGTTCAGTCAAGGAGAAATATAGAGAAGAATAAGTAGGAAGGACAGAATAAGTTAAGAAGCATGAAGCTGAAGTCTCTGAAAAATGTTAATTCTCAAATATCCCATTAAACAGTGAAGCTTTAGAGCCACTCCATGGCTTGTTCATATTACATGTGTCTACAATTAATCTCTCCCAGAAAGGTTTCTGAGCTAAGAGGCTCAGCCTAGTTGTCAGTCCCTTCCTAGCAATGAGCCCCAAACACAGTAGACTTCAATAAGTATTTGCTGAATGAAGGACTTAATAAATGACACCAAACAACACATTTAACTAACTTTCACTGAACTGACCCCACGTTTTGGTAACATAGGAATTAACCTGGGAATATAGTAATGGGTTAGGGATGTCACAGGGACTAAAATCTGTCTTTGTTTACCTTCTCATACGAACAAAATGAAGCATCAAATCACAACTATTGGCAAAGTGATTATTAATCATTCTCCTGACAATGTAATGAAACAGTTACCTAGGATCCATAGTAGCTAAGGCTAATCTAGTTAGCATCCATGACTAGCAAGACTACATCTTTACAGAGTCCATCCAAATCCCTGATCAGAGCCGGGTTGTAGTCTATCCCCCTCACTCCACACCAACCCTATGACCAGACCAGGACCCAAAGCCCTGCCTCGAAGGGGAGGGTGTCGCCTGCCCACCTGTCTTCTCTCCCTGCAGACAGTGCCCCTGGCTCTCCCTTCCATCCTGTGCCTGCTTGCTTTTCTGAGCGCAGCAATCAGCTGCCACTTTCAGCTCAAGGATCTTCTGTTTAAACTGGGGAGAAGCTGCGGTTGATGCAGAGAACCTGGAAAGATCAAAGGAGATTTATGTTCTTACGTCCAGAAGTCACTGTCCTCCCCTAAGCCTGGAAGCTGCTTACAACAGGTATTGTGGCACCCCATCTTCTGATGTCATAGCCAAACCTCCATTATTATCAGTAACAGAGGACAGGGAGTCAGTAGACAACAAAAATTCATGGATAATCCCAACCCCAATTTTAGCCAGTGGCTACTACCTTATTGCTTCCAAATCCCTGGTCAGAGCAGCCCAGCAAAAAGCCAAACTGCAGAGCTACTTCATGGCAACATCAGCTTATTTTTCCTCTTCCAACAAGCCCTCCAGCTTTTTATTTTCTCCCGTCATTCACCCACCACTAATTCGGTTTTCCAGGTAGGTACTTATTAGGCAAATCTGTGGGGTTCTTGAGTGTGGACAAAAGAGAAGGAACCATAAGGCTGTTCTCGAGAAAGGAACACTGTCTCTGTATTTCAGCCCTGCCTTTATAGCACTGGGTATCCAGAGTTGACTTGGGCATCTTCACCAGGCTCACCTGCTCTGCTTCACTGCTAGTTGTACAAACTATTCACCAGCTGAGAAGGCAGGAGGTCACTTGGGGTTGCCAGCCTCCAAGCTGGCCCCCAATGATTCCACTAATACATCGCCTGTAATGAGCAGACAGCAGTGACAAAACTTGAAAGGACCCTTGAGTAATCTGTGCTTTTAACAGCTGCAAATGGGCCGTTTCCTTAAGAGAAAACTTGCTGTTGCGAGTGTTTGTTTTGTTTTTGCTTCCGGAAGACGATTACCATGAATGACAGGTCCTAGTTATTATCTCTGAAGTTATGATTTACCCCAACCCTTTGTTCTGGTAACAGAATCACTCTCAGTGCTGTCCCAGACATCTCCAGCATGGAGATAATGAATTATTCCCCGGGCCCTCGTCTCCACGTCAGTCATCACACTTCTTCATTCTTTTGTGTTTGGCTCATCGTTCATCTCTCCAGTCACAGCTGCCAGTTCAGTCTGAGCCCTTATTACCCCTCTCTGCTGATTTCCACAGCTTTCTGACTGATTCTCATTCATCTTGCCCCCTTTTTGTCTCCATACCTCATCGTATCATCGCAGTCCTTAAAAACTGCAGTGCTAAAGATACAGAAATAGTTTTGTAAATTTGGAAAAAATATTTCTGTCGTAATATTCATTGAAAAAGGCTTGAATAAGTGCTGAAGCCTCTATCTTCAAAATCCACCTCAAATCTGAGTTCTTCTTGTCACCCCCACTTTGCTGTACTCTAGACCAAGTCACCTTGACAATGTCAAAATTTTTCTTATCCCCACCTGGTGTCATGTCATTCCGGAGCCTCAGAGGTCCCAGCTGCTCCATGGGTCAACTTAACCAGCCCTCAGCTCAGCCCCAGGGCTGAGCCAGCCAGAAACACCAGAGAGACTGACAGGGACAGAGAATGTTCAGCTCAAAGAAATTAATTAAAACTTTAAGAAATTGGAGAGAGAGTGAATTCTGGCCATAGGTGGAGATTAGGATAAAGGCAAGAGAAACTATAGCAACAGAGGGATTAAAAGGAGGGAAAATATGACAACCACCAAGTGCTCATTTGTCCTGAGAATGATGGAGAGAAAGGGAGGGACACTTCATGCTGGGGCAGGCCAGCTTGCTGACTTGGAGATTAGTCACTCCTGTTATCATAGAGAGGGGAGATCCAATCAAGGGTTCCTTGTCTTGTCTGACAGTAAAATCAAGGATACAACAGCCACATGAAGCAAAGAATAGCTCCTGAGATAGCTGTCCAGGGACTGTGGGCTAAAAAATCAATTGCCCTGGCTCTGTTGGACTCCAGTGGGAGTTTTTGGTCAGAACTCCTGTGCTTCTGAATCTTTAAAGACACGGTTTCACCTTAAAATTTGGTGATAAGAGTAGTGAGCTTTATCTTTGCTTCCCCAGTGAACAATGTGGTAAGAAGTACGTGCATGCTTGCTCAGTCATGTCTGACTCTTTGTGACCCTGTGGACTGTGGCCCACCAGGCTCCTTGGTCCATGGGCTTTTTCAGGCAAGAATACTGGAGTGGGTTGTCACTTGCTCCTCCGGGGGATCTTCCCCAGCCAGGAATCAAATCCGCGTCTCCTGGGTCTCCTGCATTGGCAGGCATATACTTACCATTGAGCCACCTGGGAAGCCCCATAGCTGGAAGAATAATTTCTTAAATAGATTATATGCTTTATGCAGGGGAGGCTTTTCTTTAACAAAGAGCCCCATGGAGGTAAACTTACTTCTCGTAGCTGGGAAGAGGAGTTCAGAAGTAGCATATGGTGTTGCAATGAAGCCCCAGGTTCCAGAGGCTGAGTGGAGGGTTCAAATCCCAGCTACACCACTTACCTGAGATGTGACTTTTACAAGTCATTCAGCCCCTACAATGCCAAGTAATGATTTTAGTTACAGTGTTGGTATTTACAAAAATTCTCATGTGAAATAAGAAAGAAAAATAAACTCATAAACTAATCCATACAATTCACAGAGTTCAGCGCCCTGGCACGCCCTAAGCACACAATAAATACTGCCTGTTACCATCATTTTTTGTCTAATTAACTACGAGTTTACTGACCACAGGAGATCCTAGACGGTCAAGGTTAAAGGAGTTGAAGGGATCTTCTCTCTAGTCCTAACCTGGCTCCTCCATCACTGATTCCCATAATTTTACAAAGCAAGAAAATGAACAGGTTAATGCAAAGTCCATTTTTCTCAAGAAATAATTGTCTATCTTTTGCTTTCTCTCTTTGGAAAGCGTTAGACACCGGTTACCTCCTCATCGGAGTTCCCCGCGGGGCTGGCGCTTGCTTTTTGGTGCCACCTAGCGGCCGAGTTTGATGGTGCAGTGATGCTTCTCTGTCGCCCCAATTTAGTAGAAGGTGAGGTCTAGTTTAGCTAGCCTTCAACAGTCTTTCCATTTTTATCAAATTAACGAGTTAGTACTCTGGGATGCGCAAAGAAGCAAAAGCTATCAGTGGCCCCGCTGTCATTGTCGTTCGCTCGCTAGGTCGAGTCCAACTCTTGCGACCCCATGGGCTGCAGCCCGTCTGGCTCCACTATCCAGGGGATTTCCTAGGCAAAAATACTCGAGGGGGTTGCAGTTTCCTGTTCCAAGGCAATCTTCCTGACCGAGGATAGAATTCACATCTCCTGCATTGGCAGACCGGTTCTTTACTGCTGAACCGCCAGTGGTCCCGCAGATCACTGGAGAAAAAGAAAACCACTAGTGAAGAAAGACAGGATTGGAGTTGCTGAGCTTCGGCCACGCTTTTGGTGCCTGCAAAGCACTTTGTAATTTCTAAGTTTTAAGAGAAGCATGTCCAACCTTCTAGGCATGCTGGAAACATTTTTATGATAGGCAAGCACATGATAACAGACTTTTGTGTTAATGTTGAATGGTCAAGTTGCTAGTAACAGTACTTGGCTGGAAATTAAGACAAAAGTTAGATATAGCTCTCAAAGAGAGAACTCTTTTTTTTTTTTTTTTTAAGAGTATAAACATGAATTATAGCCCCCCAAATTGCAATTTTATTACTAACATTTTTAGGAGTCAAAATGTTAAAACACAAGAACACAATTTTTTAGTATTGCCATTTGTGAGCTATCTGAGCTACAGGTGCAGTGCTGTAGTGAACAATCACTTTGGCTGATCTAATATTTTTAACCTTTTAATAAACAGCAGAATGTAATACAGGAAAATTATTTTCAGAAGCATATTCTATATAAGGAACTTTTTACCTTTGGATTCATAGACCTGGAAAACCTTAAAAAAAAAAAAAAAAGAGAAAAATCCTTCAATGTCAATTACTAAAAATGATTGGCAGTGTGAACTCCAGAGAAATCAATTCACTGACTTTTTGTTTAAATTTCTATACTCTGTGGAATGAAAAGTGTAAGAAATTGTCTTCTTCAAGCATTTTTCGCTAAACAAAATGTTTTAAGGTTTGATTCATGAGCATGTTATATGCTTGAGGTACATACACAGTCTTTGCTGGTACTTTCTCCTTTTCTTCACAGTCTTTAAATAAATTCTGTCTGGATGAGTCATCCTAGATGTTGTCGTACATAATTTTGGAGTGTTTGTTCCTCCTTGCAAAATTTTGAGATGACAATATTGACATTCTCCTTTTTAAAATTCTTCCTCTCAGAATGAAAACTTCCCAAGAGGCTTGTTTTTCTTAAAAGATGCAGGCCTCAATAGAATTAAATGATTAAAAATTCCATATATTATCTAGAGATTATACTTTTAAAATAAGAATTGCAGCATAAGAAACAAAGCATTGAAGAGTAGAATCATGATATAATCTAAATTCATTATTCCATCTTGGGTTATTATTGAAAATTCTACAAGTGGTTTTTTATTCAGAAGGTAAATAATAACCTTTTAAAAGTTATTTAGCTAATGTATCCAGTTAATTCATATCAACTATCTAGTTCCCTATTTATCTAACCCTTTTAAAGTCCATAATAACAAATTTGGTACATAAAACTAACAACTCTACCAATCACCATTAATTTAAATCATTTTAGTCTTGTAATATTTAATCAACTGATAGAATTTAAACATATGCCTGATGAGGAAATTTTCATTTCAACTTACATTGGGAATGCTTACTTTATATGAAAAGTGAATATTCAGATGTTGACAATGCATCCAAATGACAAAATTTGTTCACACTGTTGATGTTGATATATTAATTAGATACAATGAAAACTATGTGAAGACAGTTTGCTGATCAAAAGTTCAAAGATGCTGCAAATGACACTGAGAGGAAGATTTAACTGCTTGGCCTTCCAAAGGTCAAAGTCAAAGCAGAGTTATAAACTTGGGCCAAATCCAAGCCCAAAACTCAGCTTTGGTGCAACTGTTATTTTTCATAGTCTTAGAGTGTGCTCCAGGGAGAAGTGTCAGGAATGGAGCTGACCTTGGACTAGTTACACAAGCTCTCAGATCTCAGTTTCCTCACAAATAAAACTGGAACAATAAAAGGGAAAGATTGAATAAGGCTCTACAGATGAAGCACTTAGCATGAGGCCTGTCCTATAGTATGCATAAATCCTGAGTGCGCTGTGATTAGTCACTCAGCCATGTCCAACTCTCTGCGACCCCATGGACTCTAGCCCACCAACCTCCTCTGTCCATGGGGATTCTCCAGGCAAGAATACTGGAGTGGATTGCAATGCCCTCCTCAGGGGGATCTTCCCAACCCAGGGATCAAACCCAGGTCTCCTGCATTGCAGACAGATTGTTTACCATCTGAGCCACCAGGAAAGCCCAAATCCTAGTTACTGTAATTTTTGTAGTTAATCATACTCACTATCATTAATATTAGGATCATAATATCTACTTTGAGAGTTGTGAAATCAGAGGTTAGCTATAAATAGCACTGGACACATTTTATGTTCATTTTACAAAAGGTATTTTATATTACCGAGGCACAAACTGAACTTTGAAAAATGCTATAAATTAAAACTTAATTGTGAATTCAGAGCAAATGCAACTAACAGGTGTATACTCAGCTGAAATGAACATCATTTCTTTTTAATGACCCAGTGTCACCTCCTTCCTCTGTATAGAGAATTCTGCACCATAAGAGTCCAGATAAAGTAGGTCCTGTCTCTTTTCATGGAAGCTGAAAACACTAGAAAGCTGTGTTCAGAGTTCCTGGAAGCCAATCAAACGCATCTGGAGATAGTGCTGTAATGAAACCAGAAGAGGTAATCTAGCTGAGGGGCTGGAAGAAGCACCAGCATCCATTTTCCAGGTGCAGCAGGGTCGTCACTTCAAGCTCCAGTGACCAGCGTCCAGCAGAGTGAAACGGTAACAAGACTTTGCTGTGCAGCCTCCTTGATGACGGCTGTTTTCCAAACCTCACGCTCCAACCTTCTCAACAATTCTGAGGGTACCCAGTACCCTTTCAATAAACTGCTATTTTGCTTAAAATAAACAGAGTCCATTTCTCTTGTCTGCCAACTCAGACTGATGCAGAAATTGGTGATGGACAGTGGGGTACTGGAGGCGGTAGACCCCCAAATGTGGTGCTGGCTGAGTGGAGGTAGGGGGTGCACTCATGTGAAGAAGGGTGTTGGTAGGTGTTATGTAGTCAAAGGAGTGTGGAGGTCATTGCTATTTGTCTGCTTGGCATCTAATCCCTCCATGACAGTTCCTAGTACAGTTCTAATTGAGTCCAGATTTTTAGTTCAGCCCAAGCATATTTGGGGCTTCCCCGTTGACACAGTGGTAAAGAATCCACCTACCAATGCAGGAGACAAGAGATGAGGATTCGGTACCTGGGTTGGGAATATCCCCTGGAATAGGGAATGGCAATCCACTGCAGTATTCTTGCCTGGAAAATCCTATACAGAGGAGGAGCCTGGTGGGTTACATCCAGGGGGTTGCAAGAGTCGGACACGACTGAACACAGCACAGCCTCAGCGAGAATATCTGAACCAGTCTTAGTGAATGCATGTCAAGCTTATCAACAGATGGTTCATGAACCCAGCGCATAGCGTGTCCCCTGGAAAGTGCTGCTATTGGTCCAGGGATGGGCGCCTGTCCTAAGTGGACCCAGTCAAGTGAAGGGAAAGTCTGTATCACCCATGTGGGATAGGTTCATCCTCCTTTCTAACCGCCCACCTACTCCTCCTTCAGTCTACCATATTCCTTCAGTTAAGAGCTATGTCTTGTAGCTTTGAGACAAGCCCACTTAGAAACCTACGGAGAAAGACAGAGTGGAGAAAAGAGCAGAGAAGTTGATCCAGAGTCATGATCATACTGGTTCTGAGGCTGACATCATCTCTAGTCTTCCTGTTACTTGAGATAATATGTTTTCTTATTGCCTAAGACAGGTCAGATTGAAGTGCCTCTTAATTTCTCAATCAAAAGCGCCCTGATGCAGAAAACCACAAATTCTATAAAGCAATTATCCTTCAATTAAAAAAAAATAAATGAAGTGGCAAAAAAAGTTTCCTGATGCACCAACCACGTAGAAATTCAAAGATTTTCAGCAGGAACTTCTTTGCCTCAAAGTCAACCAAACAACTGGATAAGACAGGATTTAGCAGGTGCAAAGGGCGCCCAGCTGCTCAACATGAGCTGTGGTCCAGAGGTCAGCTGAAGCAAGACCTTGGGTAGTTCACTGACAAACGGGTTTTAGGGCCATCATTTCTTTTTTGTTGTTGAGATTTTTTATTTTTTTTTTCTTTTTTAAAAATGTATTTTAATTGGAGGATTACAAAATTGTGATTTTCTTTTTGCCATACATCAACATGAATCGACCACAGGTATACACATGCTCCCCCCATCCTAAATCCCCCTCCCACCCCTTCCCCACCCCATCCCTCTAGGCTGTCCCAGAGCACCGGCTCTGGGTGCCCTGTTCATTCACCAAAACTGTACTGTTCATCTGTTTTCCATGTGGCGATGTACCTGTCTCAGGGCTATTCTCTTAAATCATCCCAGCCTCACGTTCGCCCACTGAGTCCCAAAGTCTGTTCTTTACATCTGTGTCTCCTTGGCTTCCCTGCATACAGGGTCATCAAAAGTACCGTCTTTTCTTATTTCTGCTGTTGTAACTTTATATGTGGGAAAAGGCATTGCTTCTCCATGCTCGGCACTGCTGTAACATTGACTTTTTAAATGAATCTGCATTTGTCGAAAAGAATCCATTTTTGATAAACTATATTACTTAAATAATAATATAAGTTGTAGTAGTTTCCAAGGGATGCTGTAACAAAGTACTACAAATTGGGTGGCTTGAAACAAGGGAAATTTAATCTTTCACGATCTTGACAACCAGAAGTCCAAACTCAAGGTGTCAGCAGGGCTGTGATGTTTTCATGGTCTCTAGAGGAAGAGTCCTCCTTGCCTCTTCCAGGTTCTGATGGTTGCCAGAACCCTGGGCTTGTAGATGCATCACTCCACCCTCTGTCTCCATCTTCACATAAACTTCTCCTCTGCATGTGTCTGTGTCCACATCTCGATCTTATGATAAGGACGTCACATGCAGTTTCTGGGGGTTGGGCTGTCTTATAGACCACACCTGTGGGCAGCATTTCTGGGGGTTAGGCTGCCTTATAGACCACAATTTGGGCAGCATTTCCGTGAGAACACAGCCCTGTTCAAGCCATCATTGTCCTTAACTGGAACCTGATTCTGTTATCTCAAGCGAAAACCCACCATCCTTGTACTCTGAGGGGACTTCCATTGATCTGGTCACTACTTCCCAGTTCCTGGTTTTAGCCTCTCATTTCTTCAGTCCTCTGGCACCCCTCCCCACAAGGAAACAAAGACCTTTGACTCTGAGACTTAAATTAATTATAGAAAGTAATTATTACATGCCACCCCTCAAAGAGCCTGATCTGCAATTGATTACGTAGCAAAAAGAGGCAACGTAGATTTTTAAAAGAGTAATCTTCTGTTGAAAGTGAGGATTAAAATGGTCACTATTTAAAATTGAGCAAGAAACTCTTGGGAGAAAAAAATAAATCTTTTTGAAAGTTTCATGAAATCTTGAGGAGCTCTGAGTGTTAGGAAATTTTCCTGTCTCATTTGTTGAAGTAATAAAGTGTAAAGAAATGGTAAATCTGATTAGCCATGCTT
The DNA here is from genome assembly GCF_963930625.1 of Muntiacus reevesi. Classification (NCBI taxonomy): domain Eukaryota; kingdom Metazoa; phylum Chordata; class Mammalia; order Artiodactyla; family Cervidae; genus Muntiacus; species Muntiacus reevesi. The sequence continues at coordinate 189,247,139 of NC_089251.1, read as the reverse complement.
GTCTAATATCAGTCTACAGTCTAAAAGGGAAGAAAGAATATCCAAAACTTCAATCACTGTTGTTTTCTGTGTTTAATCAGTTTTTTTAAAAAGTTCTCCAAGGCTATGGGCCATCATACAATGGTGGTCAGGTACTCACAAAAAGTATTCAGGAACCCATGGGCCAGTGACTAAGGCAGGCATTTTTTTGAATTGTTGAAAGTCATTATCTCTTCACAATGTTAAGTTCAGATGCTTCTTGGTTGTTTGTGAACCACCCTGGTTTCCACAGACCAGTGGGGGAATGCAGAAACTGTTTCCATGGTGATGAGACTTTCCTCCTAGCAACTATCCCTCCCCTACCTCTCACCTTTCTCCACCATCAGGAGTTCAGGTAGGATTTCTGCAAAGAACTGGGATGGTTATGCAGCAAAATTCTGTGGTTTTTCCAAGTGCAGCTACTGTAGGTCTCTGCATAGTTGGTGAATCTTCCCTCCCCACCTGTGGAGATGGTCACAGAGCCATTAAAATCCAATCAAAATCTTCTCACATTCAAAATCATTCCATCAATAGCATTTTACTTAATATCTCAGTATATGAGAGACCCTTCCCTAGATCAGGGGTTGCCAACTGTAGCCAGAGGCCGAATCCAGCCTGCCGTGTGTGTTTATAACTAAGGTGTACTGGAGGCAGCCACTCACTTGTTTGATTACTGTCTATGGCTGTTTTCACGTCCCAGTGGCAGTTGAGTAGTGGACAGGAGTGACAAAGACAAGATGGCCCGTAAGCCTAAAAAACATTTTCTATCTGGCCCTCCCCAGGAAAAACTTGTCAATTCTTACCCTAGATGATGTGGAACCAAAACCTAGTAAGGAAGATCACAAAGCACAGAAATGAGTACAACGTGCTACAGTAAAGATAAATGACTAAACAAAATCTAAGAATTCCTGTGTACCACCGAGGATGTGAGTGTTCTGAGAAAAATCCCTAGCGGAAGTCATACTGAAAAGATATACAAATTGGGGTGGGAGGGAAAAGGCATGCTAGATAAGGAGTGGAGAGCAAGCAGAGGATGGTAAAGAGGTGCCAGCCAGCATCCTGATGCCTGGAAAACCAGTGGACCCTGGACAGGACCAGGCATTCGGGAAGGACTGCTTCCACCTGAAGCGTGAGTTCACAGTGGCAGGGGGAGAGAGCTTGTGAAAGCAGGAGGTGAAGTCAAAATTATTCAGCCTCCTTACAGTCAAAAGCAGGAAGTGGTTTTATTCTGTAAGGAATGAGGACCCACTAAACTGAAAACTGATCTGATGGAAGTTTTATTAAAAACAAATTCAAGGGTAGGGGGGTTGGGACGGAAGCTCTAGGAGGAGGGGATATATGTACATTTACAGCTGATCACATGGTTTTACTGCAGATACTAACAGGACATTTTAAAGCAATGATTCTCCAATTAAAAATAAATGTTTTAAAAAGCAAATTCAAAAAACCAGATGAGGATTCAAAAATCCTCACAGAGAGAGGAAATAGAAGAGAGGACCTACTTGATATTTGTCATCTATATCATGTTGATTCTGAGTCAGACACCATTCTAAGTGCTTCACAGATATTAACTCACTCACTCCTCCTGTCACCCTACGAGATAAATGCTGTCATGATTGCCACTTTATAAATGAGAAATCTGTGGCTAACTTGCTCAAAGTCCTGCACTGAAATCTTCAGAGTCAGGATCTGAATCCAGGATATCCGGTTTCCAGAGTCAGACTTCTGTAATCAGTTACAAGATCATTACAAGAGTGTAAGAATGAGATGGCAAGGACTTAACTAGACTTACTGCAATGGCACATACGAGGTGCTCCACAATTATATTCAATGAGTAAACGATGAATGAAAGAAGACAAGAAAAAGGAAATAATAGGTACAAAGTGGGGTGGGGGAAGTGGGAAACCAATAGCATTCAAAGTCTAATACAAAAAATTTGAAGGTGACATCAGAGATCCTTCTTAGTTCCCTTAAGGATGGCCAAAAGGATGATGGAAATGACACAAAAACTAGAACAGAAAGTCAGCTCTGGGGATGAAGTGGTAAATTCAATCTGAGATAAACAGACGATGGATTTGATGAGATGGCAGAGCATCCAAGTGGCAATGCCAGCAAGCCCTTGGAGGTGTAACACCCGAAGCCAGGAGAAAGCCCAACTCAGAACAAGGCTTGGTGGTTGGGCAGCACAGAAGTAACGGAAGGGACAGGATATCTCTCTCACACGGATGGGAAAAAATGAAGTGATCTTCACTCGTGACACGCACAATAAATAAAACAAAGAAAAGCGTTAGATGATGGCAAGGTGCAAAATTGGCTTAGTGAAAAGAACATGGAGTGAAAAGAGCTGGCTCTAAAGGAAATTGAGAAACAGAGGAGAATATCTATCATTTAGTGTCCCGTGTAAGCCAGGGTTCTGACACCGTCTTCAGGGGTCACAGTGAGGCTGAAATGAGTGGTGGTGTAACTCCCCTTGAGAGCAGGGGAGCCAGAGTTAGAGGGGAGAGATGACTTACAGAAGGACTCAAGCCAGGATATAAGCCCCAGTCTGCCACCCCTCCCCACCTCCACACACACACATCCAGCATAGCAACAAAATTTCTGTTTAAATTCCATATCAAACATACTTTGTAATTACATGAATTCTCTTAAATGTATCTATTCTAACTCTTCCCTTTTCTGTCAGCTCAGACAACCGATCTCACATACTCTTGGAACAAATTCCCTCTTAGATATTCTGATTCTGTAGTGGAGTCCCATTGACTCATTATATATCTCAAATAACAGGATTTCTTCACACAAATATCATGATTGACAAAGCCAAGGGAAGAATGAAGGAAAACCTATTTGGGGGTGAGACTAAGAGCCCAGATGCCTAGCAATGGCTATACAAGTCCTGTGTCCACAGACACTCATGTTAATATTATGTAGCTTATTCCCTCTACCAGCAAATGGAACTGAGGATCAGGAAATATTTCAAGCAAGCGGTTCAAAGCTTCAGATGCAGAATGGGTCTCTGATGTCTCTTAAAATATCACCCCTTTGCAAGTGTGGGCAAAGGGATTGCACTCTGCAAAATTGCAAAACACATCTGGGTTGGCATTTCTTGAAACTAATTACCCTTCATATGAAACATCTAGCAGAAAGCAAAAGCATTTTCTATCCCTGTGAGGAGATATGATTCTGGTATATCTAAGACATGACTGCAGCCACAGAGCTAAAAGCCTCTCAGTACACTTAAGAATTATTAATGCATTTCTCTTTTTTCATTGTGATAAAATTCACATTATATAAAACATACTCTTTTAACCATATTTAACTGTAGAGTTCAGTGGCACTCAGTCCATTCCCACTGTTGTGCGACTCTCGCCATCATCCACCTCCCGGATTTCTCACTTTCCTAAAGTGAAACTCTCTCCCCGTTGGTGAGACGCCCTGTCTTTTGGGAAAGCCCTTTCTGGGTAACGGCAGCTGCACTAAACAAAGTGGGCTGATGGGGACAGAGGCGGGGACCCCGGGCTGAGCGGGAACATCATGAAAACAGCTGTGAGTCCACGGCAGGACTGACGTATCTCTGCCTACCATACCAGGGCTTCAAGTCAATGTCAATTCTGGATTATGTACTCAAGTTGCTAGTCTCTTCTCTCCCTTTGAAAAGAAGGACAGTAACTTCATGGTACATGGCCCCTTTCTTTCCTTAATGATTGATTGCTTCACGTCCTAAACCCAGCATTCCCTGGAAGCGCCTCTACTCTTCCTAGAAGACAGTTCCACACGCCCTCCTTGGGGAGCTGCCTCTGACGCCCCAGGGGAGTTGCTCTCTACTTCCATCTAGGTTCCCGTGGCACTGTAGTCTCCTATCGTTCTCACTGCTCTGCCAGCCTGGATGAACTTGTCTTCACTTCTAAACAGTGAGCTCCTTGGGGCCAGCACCTTTGTCCCCATTACCCAGGACAGTGTACCAGTAGTGGGCACATCCTGAGACATTCTCCAAGCACCAAGGACCAACAACCACTGTCTCCTCCTGTATGGGCTTACCCAGTGTACCCCACAACCTCAGAATGTGACCTTGCTTGGAAATAGGGTCTTTGTGTGCTGAGTCATAAGTCACTTCAGTCGGGTCCAACCCTGGACTCTATGGACTGTAGCCTGCCAGGCTCCTCTGTCCATGGGATTCTCCAGGCAAGAGTACTGGAGTGGGTTGCCATGCCCCCCTCCAGGGGATCTTCCCAACCTAGGGAATGAACCCACGTCTCTTATGTCTCCTGTATTGGCAGATGGGTTCTTTAGGGTCTTTGTAGATGCACTTAATATATGGTGTGAGATGGGATGTTATTGAAATAGGGTGGGCCCTAAATCCAGCAGTGTGCCCATATAAGAGACAGAAAAGGAGAAACAGAGGGATACATGGGAAAGAAGACCCCGTGAAGACAGAGGCAGATTCTGCAGTGATGTGGCCACAAGCCAAGGAACACCAGGGGCCACCAGAAGCTGGGAGGAGGGGAAGGATTCTCCCCAGAGCCTTCAGAGGGAGTGTGACCCTGGAAACACTTTGATTCTGGACTTCTGGTCTCCAGGACTGTGAGGGAGCACATTTCTGTTGTGTTAAAACACCAAGTTGGTGGCAATTTGTTACAGCAGCTCTAAGAAACCTATATTTTTTTTCTCTAGACGGGCTTCCCACCAATCTGTACGGTTTCAGATTCTGGGTGGCTATGCTGAAACCTCAAGACTCTGCTCTCCCCAGCCTCACCCCCAGGCTCTCCCAGTGCTGGGCACAAATCTAAGCTGGACAACAAGTTTCCTTCTCTGGGAGTTAGGGGAGCAATAAGAAATAAATGGTCTTTCCAACACTTACATCTTAGTCAATTTTCTGCCCAAAAGTCATCACCTCATGGACACATTCCCCAATATCCTGTCTAGAAATCTTCTCATGAGTCTAGATACATTGTCCATGTCATTTTTCTTTGTAACCCTGATTTCTACCTGACATTGTTTCATTTATGTACTTCTTTCTTGTTTTTGTTCCTCTGACCTTCCTCATAAGTGTGTAGCCCCCAGGAAAGTAAAGGCAAGGTCTGCCTGGTTTACTGCCGTATTTCCAGCCCTTGGACTCAGCTCTACACTCAGTGAGACACATGAGGCTGATCTGAGCAGAGAAATCCAGGTGAGAGATGAAGCATCCAAGCCTCCTGTCCCTCAGAGCCCCCGCCCCTGTTTCAGCCCTGCCTGAGGCCAGATTTTATTTCTGTCTTTGACTTCTGGTGAACATTCTGACCAAATGTGCTCCTGCAAACTTAAACTCTTGGTTTGTGTTTCTTTTATCTACACAAGAAACCAAAGAGATGTAGCTACCACACAATGCGACTTGATAAGAGCTCCAGCATCTCAGAGGAGAAAATAACAGAATGGAAAACAGAATGAATTAAAGTATAAATGAACTAATTAAATCAAAACTGACTCCTAACAAGGCTAGTCTTATGAGTAATTAAGGTAATTTGAAAATTGTAGGGTATATTTACTACCTTCTGAATTTATCTTACCACCAAATAGAGTATCTGAAGATTCCATCAGTAGGGATTTTAGAAACTCTCCAGTCAAGTGTATACATATATATATATATATACACACACACACCTGGAAAGAGCAAAACTTTAGCTAGTGATTACTTTAACAGGTCTCAGAGAGCTCGACTTTCTTGAACGATGTATAGACTAGTCACCTTGTCAAAGGACAAAGGGACAAACAAACATGGGAAATGGCAGGAGAGCAAAGATGAATTTCAACCACTTTTCTAGCCTGGAGCTGGTTTTATACTCCTGGGGAATTATTAATTTTATATCCATAGAAGACTGACTGTATTGATGGCCCAATGAATGGCCGCTCTGGATCTTGCTTTTACATGGTGATTCTACAACTCCAGGTTGGGTCTGCTTCCACACTGCAGGTTGGGTCTCTTTCTCCTCTGCTTGACTCTGAGCTGTCCTGTGCTTTGTTTTGGCCAAAATAAAGAAATGGCAGAAGCAACATCGTGCCTGGATCTCAAGAGGTCCATTTGATTCCACTGTTTCTTGGGAACCTACTACTTCCAGGAAAACAGGCCCAGCCCACCCTGCTGCGAAATGAGACCCATGACTCTGTACTCCCTACCCCACCCTTTCAACTATAGCTGACCAGCAGACATGTCAATGAATCCGTCCTAGACCTGCCAGCTCCCAACTGAACTCCTAGCTTTTCACAGATACATGATAGAGAACAGCCAAGCTAAGGCCACACCGACCATACTCAAGAGTAATCAAATGCTCATGTTCTCATCTTTGGAGTTTTGGAGTAGCTTGTTACACAGTAACAGCTGAGTGACAAAATCTCAGCCTACTCTGGAAATCCCATATCTGAAAATATGCTATTTTCTAAAACCATCTGAAGTTTTAGATTCTGGTGCCATCTTCTCTAAAAGAATTTATACTTGGTGATTGAGTTTTCCAGGTTTGTCTCCCAGCTTCTACTTACTCTTCCATAGCACAACATCACCAAGTGTGACAGTATTTTTCTCGCTGGGATTTCAAGAATGCATCTCTCTTTACTGTAGATTCAGCACTGTGTCTAACACACTATCGAATGTGTGCGTGAGCTCCCAATCCGGTTTCCTTGATTCCTTTTGATTTAGAACAAACTTGTCAGGTGCCTAGTCCATAAACCTTCAGATAAATAATCCTGCCTCTGTAGCTAAGGTGCATCTCAGGGGCTTGCTATAGGAGACCATTCAGAGCATGCCTCTTCTCATCATCAATGGAAATGAGATAACAAGCATGCAGGAAACAACGGGAAAATAAATGCAGTACATGAGTCTTTGAAAGTATAGGATTGATGGAGATTGTCTTCATTGCATCTCAGGACTCTATATGTCCCACTCAATATTACCAACTACTTTTATCAAAAGAAAAGTTCTGTCCCCAAATATATTAGATCCCCTTTCAGAGGATGTACATTTCTTCTCCCCTTGTCACCTCCTAAAATGATTAATGAAATAAGATAATGTATTCAAAGGACATAGCACAATGCCTATCACATGGTTAAAAGCTTGGTGAATTATGTTGTCATCATTTTTATAAGACAGAAATAGTCATGCATCAAACTTCTGGTATCTTTAGGATAAATCAATACAGGAAAAAAAAAAAAAAAAACAGTCCATCCCACACTAACCCTTGCCCTTATCTCATTGTAGAAGCAGATTAGCAGCCCACTTCATAGGCAGTAGGCTGTCAGAAAACACAAAGGCCTGGACAGTCCTGGAAACGGAGCAAAATGTGAAGAGACATTTTCTCAAATCCATGGAAACTAGAGACTTACATAAACCTCATTATACAATTTGCCATTGCTACAGATTCATGTACTATTTTCAGCTTGGTTTTGCTTTTACATTTTAAAAGAAGCCATCTTGCATCTGCCAAAACATGAGTTGAGACGGCCACACACCTGCCACCTTCACCTGAGCTCATGCTCCCTAGCAGGGCCGTCACCATTCTGTAGACTCGCCATCCTTTCCCAGGGCTTATGGATCGCCCTGCTGGGTGAGTGATGGCGTGATAGTGACATCTTCCCCCAGACCTGATTTCAACTAGGGCATTAAAAATGGAAAACCATCATTCACATGTCATTGAAACTCTACAGGGGAGAGGGTCAGAATGTAGCAGTTCTAATGGTACAGAGTGAAATTACTTTTACTTCCCAGATCTCCATAAAAAGAAACTGCAATTGTATTTCTATTTTGACAATAAGATCAAAGATAAGTTGGGAAATGGTAGATGTGTGCCTGGACTTTTTGTTACTAGAGATCTTAAATTAAAACCCACTCTGTACCCCAGCCCCCAAATACCAAGTAACTTAAGTCTAAGGATCTCTTTCCAGGTCTCTCCATCTGACTCTTGATGTAGCCAGTTTATCCTTCACTTTCAGGGGATGGGGTTTGAGAACAGCTTGTTGCAATCAGCTCACAGTCAATGGTGGTGACTCTTTCCAACTCTGCACTCAGCGTGCTCTGTGGGCATGCTGGTGACTTCAAATCCACCGTGATGGGAATACTTACACCACAGAAAATGACCAAAGCTACAAACCTGATCTTTTTTTTTTCATTTTTCTAAAGATAGCTGGCTGTTAAACATTTATTATCAGCATAGCACTGGTTTTAAGAAAGGTGTGTGGGAGCAATCATGAGGGTACCAGATGCTTAAACAGAAGGAGTTGATAGTGTTAGAAATGGGAAATGGCAGGGGGAAAGGATTCAGGAAACGGGGCCCCAGGGTGAATACCACCACCTACTTCACCTTTTCTCTGGAATTTGTCAATGCCCCACCCCAGACTATAGGACACCCCCATCCTACACTCACCAGACACATACATTCATGTATACTCACCTTCAACCTGAAATTCCTTGTTAACCATCACCAAAGGCACTCATGAAAGTCATAGATTGTACTCTCTGAAGCTGTACAGATAAAACTTGTATTTCACACATTTCTTTCCAGAAAGTAGTACCATATACTTGCAAACTGCTCTGAAATTTTTATTTTAAAAATTTTTACAAAGATATATCAGTACTTAATTTTTATTTCTTTTCCTGTAAAGTATAAGGAAACTATTCATATTTGTGTCAAGCTGCTAGTTTTTAAGTAGAAACCCAATGCCTGCCTGTATTTTGTTTGGCTGCTGAATTAATTAAATCCTTGAGACAGTGAAAAGCAATAAACTGCTCATAACAAATCAGTTACTTCATGCTTTTCAGTACTTGAACTGTGAAGGGCAACCTAATCTCTACTTGAGATGACAGGTATGACTTTCAAATTATTTATTTTTCTTCCTTTGTTTACTAGAAAGAAAAGCTTTTATAGCACTGCAAAAAGTAGGAAATGAGAACCACAGGAAATTGTATGTCTGAGATGTTAATATTGGTGCAAAGTTGGGCTCTCAATCAAATCTTATCTACAGACCTAAAGGAGTCAAACTGGATACACGGTACACAGTTATTCTGAAAATCTTTGAGTCAAATTTCAAATAAGAGAAGCAAATACTGAATAAACTTTGGACTAATGAAATATTTATCTGACATACCCACGGAAACTTCTGCAGAGGTTTCCAACCAATGCCCACAGACTCGGGTGCTCAGTAACAGTTTTGTCTGCTCTGGTTCCTCCCATCTTAAATTTAAAAACAAACAAAAAGAACAGCTCCCTTGAGCTGTTTTGAGGAATCTCCCGGGCTCTGTCCCACTTCCCTGCTCTCTTTCACTCTTCATTCCCTTCCAGTCAGGCTTCAATGCCTCTACTCCACTGAAACCACTCTTGTCAAGGTCACTGAGAGTCTCAGGGTCACTTGTCCATGGCCATCTGACCGAGTTTCTCAACAGGAGTCGTACTTGGGACAACACCTTCCTCTAAAGCACTTTATCCTCTTAACTTTAATGATTCCTTCACTCCTACTTTACTAGCTTCTCCTTCCCACACTCTCTGCTGGCTCCTCCTCTTGGCGAGGCTCACACTCTAATTGTTAACATGGCTGAGCGATTCTGCCTCCTTCTCTGCTCATCTCCATCTCTATCTCCATCTCTTCCAGGCTGATGTCACTACAGACCAACATCTTTCAACGATATCTACATGCAGATGACTTCCCGCTGGGCAGCCCCAACCCTGGCTCCCACATTTCCGTTTGCTGGGCCTGCAAATTATGTAGTCAGCCGTGTGCTCAATGCAGGCTTGCTGAACTCACCAATAAGATATGGAATAAGATGCTTTTGAATTGTGGTGTTGGAGAAGACTCCTGAGAGTCCCTTGGACTGCAAGGAGCTCCAACCAGTCCATCCTAAAGGAGATCAGTCCTGGGTGTTCATTGGAAGGACTGATGCTGAAACTGAAACTCCAATATTTTGGCCACATCATGTGAAGAGTTGACTCATTGGAAAAGACCCTGATGCTGGGAAAGATTGAGGGCAGGAGGAAAAGGGGACAACAGAGGATGAGATGGTTGGATGGCATCACTGACTCAATGGACATGAGTTTGGGTAGACTCCAGGAGTTGGTGATGGACCTGGAGGCCTGGCGTGCTGCGATCCATGGGGTCACAAAGAGTCGGACACGACTGAGCGACTGAACTGAACTGAATGTCTTTATGCAGCATTTTATGTCTATAACTTTCACAGGGAAACATTTGTTAACTTCACAGATTTCTCTAATATGCAGATTAACAAGGAGATAAAGACCTTTAGCAGAAAATCACAATAATTTCCCAGGGAAAATTCCATTGTACTAAACCAGCAATTCAAAAACCAGTGTATAATTCCATATGCTATTTTAACCTTTAGAATTTTGTCACAAACTATTACTCCGCTTCTTAGAAAATAGAAGGCAGGTAAACTAACTAGTGATAATAACGGGGATTGATTTTTCTTTACAATTTACTTTTCGGTTCCAACGAGTGCTTTCAGTATTCATCCCTTAATTCATCTGTCCTTAAAATGGACATAAGTAATTCCTTCTATTTTAAGACATAAAAAAAAAAAAACCTGTAGATTTCACTCATCTGATTCCTGAGGAGTCTTCTGAAGCTTTAGGTTTGAGTCTATGGACGATGGCCCACTGTTAAAGCCACCCCTCAACCATCACCTGCGTTTATCAAACTTCCTTACTAATTTCACACTCTTCTTTGTTTTAAATATTAGAGACTCTGATTTTAATAACAGACTTTGCTTTGTAATTGCAATTTTCTTCCATCTTTACACTTACTGTGATGATTCAATGGTGCTCCTTCTCTACTGCCCTTTTTAAGATTATTATTGTTACTATTAGTAATAGTATTACTATTGCTATCTCCTTTCTTCCTGTGTCCTTGAACTATAGGCCAGGGAAAGACTGGAGTTAGTAAGACTTTTAGTTTCTAGTCTTAACTATGTTATTTTATCAGTCATGTAAGCTTAGTATGTAGTTATAAGTATTTTTAAATAAAGAAATGGATGTGCATGGGGTCAAATGAACTTGCCAGTAGAAAACACTAAAGGATCAAAGTAACCTGAGGCCATTGTGATTTTCATCCTCATTCTAGAAATCAATCCACCGTGGCTTTCATTTTCAAACTTTTTAAGTAATAAAATCTGTAGCATTCCTAAATGCAGGTAGGATCTCATTTTCCAAGTTTACCAGATGAGGGGGTTTCAGTCTTCTCTCCTCTCAAGACCTATCTACAAAAATCTTCTCCTGTGAGATCTCTTCCATTGCCAACTGTGAAGATTAATCCTTGGATTTAAGGTATCTGCATGATTACCAATGAAGAATCCTCCCTTTTTTCCAGTAAGTCATCCGAAGCTGATAATAGTCCTCAGACAGTGCATTCTGTTTGAAGACTTCATAAGACTGAAATTGCAGATGAGCTGGGTACATGATCGAACAAGTGTGTTAAAGAGTGCCCATGGATGCACCTGATAAAACTTGTATTTCACACATTAAATAATCTTTCCAGCTAACCTCTAGCCCAATCTGCCCGCTTCCCTCAGCATGTATTATGCTCCTCCAATACATCAGGCTCCCTTCTTCCCTCTTCTGTTCTTACCTCTCCAGCATTCTGAGGGAAAGCTGATGCTCTGGCTTTGGGGAGATGCACAGAAAGTACAATTAACGATGAGGCCAAGCTACCTCTGGGAAAATTCTACCAGCCCCTTACCTCCCTTTTCCCCACTCCTTTTTCCCTTCTAGGGTAAAGCCCTCCCCATCTCTTGAAGCCCAGTGAAAGTTATGCTGCCTCTGGCCACTCTCTGAGCCTCCTGCCCACTGTATTAAAGTGCCATTCTTTCTAAACTCCCCACCTTTGAAAACTCCGGATTACATCCTCTGAATCTTAGATAGACGGTGTTTAATTATATTGACCCACATCCTTCATTTATCATTCACTTTGCATTTCTAGGGCCATCTCATGACTAAGATTTCATTCAACCTGCATTTCTTTCACATATGTCAGATATTGAATGGTTTAATGACACAGGAAGATGAGTGTAAGTGATATTTGCAAGCTAAGGAGATATATGGAGTTATCCAATTTCCAGGTGTTGCCAACTCAAATGATTTCCAGTTGGAAAATGTTAAACTGTGTTGTATGTAGGTAATAGAAAAAGGAGAGAAGAGCTACTGGTGAAAAAGAGAAACTTACCTAAAACTTACCCTTTAGGCTACTCTCATTGTACCTCTAAAGATCCAGGGAGGATGGAGGAAGAGTGTTGATAAGCCAATTTCCTTCCCCAACAGAGGGATCAGAGTTTCATAAAGAATCTGCCTACCAATGCAGGAGACACGAGAGACACAGGTTCGATCCCTGGGTTGGGACGATCCCCTGGAGTAGGAAATGGCAACCTGCTCCAGTATTCTTGCCTAGAGAATCCCTTGAGCAGAGAAGCCTGGCAAGCTACAGGCCATGGGGTCACAAAGAGTCGGATGTGACTGAGCGTAGCATAGCACACAAAATTCCCCTTAAGCCAAGAACCACTTTGCTACTTTAACTGAGACAGCCCTAGAGTCAATGAGAGGAGTAAGATGGCCTAGATAACTGATTTAGAGGAATTCTTTGTACCACAGCAACTGAATCATTCTCATTTTTGTGTTCTCAGCAGGACCTAGACAGTGCATTGTGTATAAAATCGATCACTGATGAATTGGTTCTCTACTGGAGGAACTAGTTAGGTGTAATCAGCTATTCTATAGTCTGATACCCATAGTGCAGTCCATCATAGTCTCAAGAGCAATGTTTTTGTCCCTCAATTGAAAGGAGACAATTTTCATCACAGGAGTATGTGTACCACTCTACCTTATAGTGTATTAGGTTCTGCCCTGGACCAGCTACCAATCACTGGGAGAAAAAGTATCACCTTTAATCAAAATGCATACAAACCACAGCGCCTGGGGCTCTTGATTATGGCCCCAGAGTAAGTTCAGCATCTCCCCAGGTCCCCTTTCTTTTTATTCTGCAGCCCCCACATATATCCAGGTTGGTACTGTAAAAAGAAAAAATTTAGTCATTTCCACAAATACATTTCCACTGATGTGGAAGTTACTTACAGCTCAGTCATGACTATGAACATGATGTATTTTCTGTAAGTTATGTTTGATTACAACACTAAACCCCTCTCACATTTTCTCAGTCTCATGATGTATTATCCATCACTATTTTTTATTTCAAGGTGATATTGGCTTACGCCCAATTAAGAATGCAACATCTCCTCTTTTAGAGAGTAATCTATAGAGCAGCAGTAGTAACATTCCAAAATGGTCAGAAAAGAAGTGCTTTTTCAAGAACAAAATAGAAAAAATAAAAGGCGTGCTGGTTAAGACCAAGTGTTATGTTTATGTTTAAATGTTTGTATTTCCACTTGCCACTATATGTCAACACACTGATTATCTGAAAAATCTGAACAAAGAGGCTAAGAAAATGCAATTGTGATGATGCCAAATATAGCTATCTTTGTATTTTAGACAATACCATTTAGATCACATTCATGTGTATTTTCATTTACTCATGAGCTGCCAGATTCTACTAAAGTATCAGTGAGCTATTCAGTCAGCTAAAAACAAGAATTTCCATATCATATTAGGCAAAATAAGGTATTGACCTTTTTGTTGCTTTTTAAAATGACCTCCTTGTATCTTTAAATAGAAAATGACTTTAACAGAAAAAAATGTCTTTAGTCAAAGTAAAAAGTTCACAGGTTATTTTGGTAGTGTTGGAGAGGAAATGTTATCCTAAGATATGATATTAATAAATATTCTGTTTGTGGATTTTGACTCTGAACTTTCAATCAAGTGGCATTGCCTAAATAACATGCTGTGAAATTCGAGAAGAGAAACAACTGGATTAATTTATGAAGCTTCAATAATCTTAAGAGTAATGGGAATACCCACACGATTGCAAAAGAACCCGCAAATCATCAAGGCCAGGTTATGAGGTTCCTAGCTTCTTTTTCCTTTGCAGCATCTTGATAATACAAACATTCTGAACTTCAGAATCTGAACTCTTAATTCACCATCTAAACAAATGAAACCATTTACTGTGAAACTTAGGAAAGTCCAAGCACTTGCTTTGCATCGGATCTTCCATCTGAGTATACTCTCTCTTAACAGTGTGCTTTTGTAAATGTGGATTAAGCATCTGTAAATTATAATATAATATCAAGATTTTGCTATCAAAATAGAAAATTGATTAAGGTTTTAAAATCTACTACTGCTAGGAATAAATAGACTCTAAAAAATATTTTTAAAGACCCTCCCAATCCTCCCTTTCAGAACTCTCTAACCAGTAATAACTATTATAACACAAAATAGCTCAAGAAGAAATTTTGAGATAGGTGGCATATGCTACAGAAATAATAAGGCTAGGTAAACTATGCCCGTGTGCAAACTAGAACAATCACTCAATCGGCAAATGGCTGAGTATCTGTGATCAAAACACTGCTCTCAGTCCTGTGAGGCCATTCAATATTAAATGCTGGCAAGGAAAAAATTAATCAGTCAATCTAAGAAAGAAATGGGAAATTTTACTTGAGTCAGATTGAGGATTATAACCCAGGAACAGTCTCTCAGAATGCTCTGAGAACTGTTCCACTCATTAGAGGTCAAAGCACAGTTATATAAGATTTTGAGACCAAGGGCTGTACTTTAAATGACGTATTATTGACAATTTCACAATCCAGATCTATGCAAGCAAAGCAAGCAATGAGTCATGGATCATCATGATCCCTCACAAGATAAAGAAGGAAGGTTATCGCCTAAGGAGTTGTCTGGTTGGTGCTGGAAGAATGTTGTTTTTCATAGTTGAGCAGGTATTTCTGCTGATGGTGAGGTTTGTTCCATGCATAAAGCAAATACATAATGCACAGCAGAGGGCAAAGAGGAAGCCAAAGGGCAGAGAAAATAGTTTCTGTTTAAATTCCTTTTGACTTGCCTTAGAATATGAATTTTTATTTCATCAATACAATTCATAACTGAATTAAGCCCTCCAAGGCCTTTAAATTCTATATTGGTGATAAGAGATTCAATTTACAAAATGAATTCAGAAAACAGAGATGCTGTGTTGATGCTTGCTTAGTTTCATCAGACCTAGATATCACACCTAATCAATAAGGCTAATAAAGCCTATTCCAGGGATCATTGAGAGAATTATGTCAGATAAATGTCTCTAAAACGCTGGGGGCAGTACTTGTCACTTCATCGACTTCCGTTAAATGACGGTGGCGACCAGTGGGGCTGTGACTCTTCTTGCCGCTGCTGCTAATGAAGGGCTCACACCAGAGGGGGCAGTCAGGAAACCTCTGTGCTATACATGATGGATTTAAAGGACAGATTACACTTGAATCCCAAACAAATGGGAAGATTCGTGGTCCTAAAGTCCTTCGTGAAAAGACGGTGAGGGCTGAGAACCTAGGAAATACCAGCTGTGACCTCATTCTAGCCCTTCAGAGAGACCACACTCCCACGGCTTGGGGAGATTGATCAGGGATTCAGGATCAGGTGGGAGCTGCCTGCTGAATCTCTTCACAACCACAAAGTTCTTCCTGTTATCTCAGAAATTGGAAGGCCTGTGAGAGGAAACACAAGACAGATCTCTTCCTAATGAACACCTCTCAGAACTTGACTCTTCCACCTTCTTCTAGAGTTAAGCCCAACACAATACTAGTGTGAGGGGTGGATGGACAAGGAGACAGGGCCTCTGTTTTTCCCAGTCTCTCCCTTTTTTTCTGGTTTTCCATTTCCTTGTTTCACTCAGAAATATCTCTCCTCCCTATATAGAATATATATATTGAGTTCAGAAGCTCCAGACTTCTGAACTCAAAATTGACTTCTCTTTATCCTTGTCCTGAGTATTGGATGTCCCAGAAAGAATATTTTGAGGTATGGCTTTCAATTATATAGGGGAGTAATAAAACTGTTTCCTCCACACTCTTAGGTTTATTGTCTAGAGCCCTGCAAATTAGATAACATATAACAAATTAATAAAAGGGAGACAAATTTTATTTGATATTAATTTTTACATGATGTGGGGGGTCTTCCTAGAAAAGAAGTGAAAACCCAAAGTGGATAGGGCTGAGAGCTTGTGTATTAATACCTCTTTTTAACAAAGAGGGGATTTTAGGTTTCAAGGGACTTCACCATGGAAAAATAAATATATGGGGGAAATGAATGGAAGATGAGGGCTTATGAAACCATGGGTAATCATTAGTCAAGTTCATTTCACCTGTCTTCATTAATCAAGGTCATTTTAACTTTTGCTACAAAAGACTTCCATGTCCTCCAAGAGGCATATAACCTAAACAAGGAAGATGTTTGTCCTAGTTATTTTCTAGGAACTTGAAGGGAGCTGTGTTTAGTCCAGGCTGAGCTGGCTAGTATTACTGAGACCACAGAGCCTCCAACCGGGCACGCAGAAGGTCTGCTTGCTGCACTTTTGACATCAGAGGCACTGCGTGCTCTGTTTTTGTATGTGCCAATGCTTGTAGCTTAGTTATGCTGCGCAGAAGGACAGTTACCACCTGTTTTTCCAATCACCATCCCCCATGCTCCCCATGTGCTCCTGAGGCCTCAGACCACCTTGCTTCTTTATTCTTTATCCCATAAATACCTGGAACCTCTGGCCTTCAGAGAGGTAGATCTGAGACTTGTTTTCCCATCTCCTCTCTTGGCCACTTTGGGAATAAAACTTCTCTTCGCTGCAGGTTTTGGCAACTCAACATTCTGGCCTGCTGTGCAACGGGCAAAGTGAGCCTGGTTTGGTAACACTATGAGCAAAGGTTATTAGTGCAGGTCCATCTTGGTGCCAACTTTCCCTCTTGTTCATGGCCAGAAAACTTCCCTGGGAGAGGGGATTTATGGCAATTCTTATTTCTCAGGAGTTTCTACTTTTAGTCAGATAAGGGAAGTTCCGGGAAGGCTTATTTCTGCATCTGTTGAATCTCAAATGTCTCTAGCTCAAAGTAACACTTATGCCAAAGTGGTTTATTTGGCGTATTCTGACCCTCTTCAAATTACAGTGTGTGAGCAGGACAGTATTAAAACTTTCAAACTTAACTGCCTGATTTCAAACTTAACTGGCTCACCCAGTTCCTAGTCCACGTCCCACATGAAGAGAGCACATGAAGACAATCTTACGACTGTCACAAAGGCAATACTTTTACTGTTGAGTGGTTATTTTAAGGTCTATAAGACACCTCTACTAATACAATCTGAACTACAGAAAGCACCTAAAATCATCTAAACTGACTCTGTTAAGGTTTCAAGGTTATGTGTGTATATAACCACATGGCATAAATTGTGATGAAACTTTAGAGAATAGAAGTGCAGAATATTTATTTTATTTGTCAAAGTCATGATCTCATTTCTTTTTTTCATGATCTTTAATGGAACTATGATTCCAAATTTATTTGTTTAAGAACATTCCTGATGCAGAGAGAGAAGTGAAATCTTTAGGGTAGGCATCAAACATAACCTTCAGAATTTTTCACCCATGCCTTACTTCTAGAAAAAGCAGAAACCAAACTTTTTTGTCTTATAAAAGATCCATATAAATTCTCAGTAATTTTTGGTTCAAGTGAAAGTGATGCTTTTTCAAAACAAAATGCCTTTTGTGATTTAAAATGTTGATGACAATTTCATGCCTAAGTCTCTGTATGTCAATGATAGCATATGTGTCTTTCTGTATTCCAATATTGCCAACATTTCTCTAGTTCTCCATTACTTTAACACCCTGGGTTAGGCTCAAACTGCTAGTTACTATGACAACAGAGATAACTGTGGCTGCTGACACCAGTGGATTCCTCTGTAAATCACACTTTTAAGGGTAATTTTTCTAACAAAATATTGTTTAAATTGCCTCAAAGTTAAGGCAATTATGTTTCAGATGATAAACATCAGAGTAAAAAGAAAAGCAAATTTACTAACTCTACACCAGGATTACAACAATGCAAACTGCAGACAGATGCAGTTTTAGTGGTTGGGGCTCCTTACTCCACACACTGCTGTTGGTTCTGAGCAGAGTAATGCAGGCATCTCATTTCATAGGTTTATTGGGTAGTAAAACCATTCATGCTGGTCTTCCCTTATTTCACCTTATTGTCATACTGTGATTTTTCAATGTGTTGCCACAGAAATGGTTTCTTTGATACAACTGAGATGGAAATAACTTATTTTCTGCTATTAATGTCATCCATTAAAATCTCATAGTACTTAAATTGTCACCTATGTACAAAGGTCCATCTCATCAAGACTATGGTTTTCCCAGTGGTCATGTATGGATGTGAGAGCTGAACTGTGAAGAAAGCTGAGCGCAAAAGAATTGATGCTTTTGAACTATGGTGTTGGAGAAGACTCTTGAGAGTTCCTTGGGCTGCAAGGAGATCCAACCAGTCCATCCTAAAGGAGATCAGTCCTGGGTGTTCATTGGAAGGACTGATGCTGAAGCTGAAACTCCAATACTTTGGCCACCTGATGCAAAGAGCCGACTCATTTGAAAAGACCCTGATGCTGGGAGGGATTGGGGGCAGGAGGAGAAGGGGATGACAGAAGATGAGATGGCTGGATGGCATGACCAACTCAATGGACATGAGTTTGAGTAAACTCTGGGAGTTTGTGATGGACAGGGAGGCCTGGCGTGCTGTGATTCATGGGGTCGCAAAGAGTCGGACATGACTGAGCGACTGAACTGAACTGAACTGAATGGTTCCAATTTATTCTACATATGTATATAACTGAGTGGTCCCCTGTGAGATTGCAGACAAACAGGGCTGCAGTCATCTCATGGCTCAAATGGGCCAAAGACCTATATGTAAGATTGTTCCCATCATTCCTAACAGACCTCAATTCCTTTCCTGTGGGTTCCTGCAGAAGACAGCTCACAATACAGAAGCAGGCTTCCCCCAGAGCAAGTGATCCAAAGGAAAGAGAAAGTATTCAAAAGGAGGAAAATTAAATTCTACTTCTTGAAAAAAAGGAGCATGAAAGAATTTGTGCACATAGATTTAAAACCACCACATCAGAGTTATGTAAATGTTAACTAGTATTGTTCTTCTGATACTTTTACCAAATCTACTATGGCTCAGTAATACTTTAAGACTTTGGTTTGGCTTTGCTTTTCTCTTGTATATTCCCTTTTCTCTTTTTGCCATTCGGTAGGTAGCTGGTTGACCCCTCGCTGGCCTCTGGGGACTTATGTGGCTTCAGAAAACAGGAACTGGCTCACCAATCTGCTTAGGTCCCCTCAGTGACCAGCGGAGTCACAGTCTGGGTCTCAAAACAGTTTTATTGCCATTTGTTTCCAGAATTATCACTTTATAGTTCCTCAGATGTTCTACTCTGCTTTTGAAGGGGGGGAGCTGTGTGGGAAAATAAGCTAAATAGTAATACACATTATGTACAGAAGTTTAATTTTTCTCAGTGATTGCCCATTAAAAGAAACAACAACTATAAGAAATATTGTTTTCTAGCATTTTACCAACTAGAAATTGCTATTCTCTTTTTTAACTCTATTGATTTACCAGAACACCTGTTTTGATTTATCCTATAAGTTAGAGCTTGCTGTATATTAAAAATAGAGATTGGAAGGAGATATTATAAATATAGAAGAGGGAAACAGCTAGAGTTCTGATTAATAAGTGTTAAACAAAATGACTTTTATTCTAACAAGCTGTTAAGCATGTTTCAGTAAAATAGCAATTAATCATGACTCAATGCTATTTAAAGATGTGTATTGTTATTGCTTTATTTTACTTAAAGGGATAATCTTCAGTCTTATTCCTCACATACACACACCTACCTCCATACCCACATATACCCACATACAAGGATTGCAAAGATTTTTTTCTCTTGTTTCCTTTTAACTACAAAAGCAAATGTTTTCAGGGTCAAAAATGTTTAAATTTCATTAAATTTTTTTTAAAAAAGGAAAAGTCATGCAATCTTCCAGAGGTAAATACGTCTACATTTTTCCTATTCTAGTTGAAATGATATAGTATATTCAATTTTGTATCCTGATTAACATCAAAGCATAAGTTGTCTCCCTTCATTAAGAACTCTTCAGATATATATTACTAAATCAGGAAAGTTAATGAGGCCTGAAACAAAATAATTTCTTGGCTTATGTTCATTTAGTCAGAAACTCAAATGATTTTGAATACTCTGATTCTAAGAGCATGTAGTCAATTACATTCAGTCCTGTTTCACTCATCAAATATTTATTGGATGCGTAACATGTGAGTGATAATAAGAAAAGAGTTTATAAGATGCTGCCCTTGCCCTCAAGGAACTAAAAATTTAGTTGAAAAGGCAAAAATTGTGATACAGTAAACAGTTAATAATACAAAGCAGTATATAATGAGGAATTCAGAGGCATTGCACAGGTCATAGAGTTCAGAGATAAAAATATTTAAGAGTGATTTACGTAGAGGACAGAAGTGTGTGGTTGTCAACTCATAAACATACAATTACAGACATAACCAGAAACCAGTTTCTCAGGCTATTCATCCATCTAGGGCCATTCTGAAAATCCATTATTCCCCAGTTCCCTGAAGAGGCAAGCAGGCATTGGTAAACAAGAATCCACACACGTTCAGCCCAGGATGGCAGAGATGGTGGCCATGGCAGATTACCATCTAACTCTTTCTACCCCACATACAAGTTATACATGGAAAACTGAATTACAAACAGTAAAACCATGCATTTATGATGGAAAATATGCAAAAAAGATATGCAACTATTACAGATTTCCATTTAAATATGTTGACGGTTCCCAAGGTTAATGCAGATCACTTTTTCTTAATTACTAATTTAAACATGTGAATCTATTTTGACCTCAGAACAGTTTCAGATCTTTCTTTTAAAAATATAGAAAATGTATTTGAATGTGTTTAAAACAGCTTAAAGGAAATTTGTAAAATTCTTCCTGGAATAAAAAATATAAATACATTAAACTACAAGATGAATTTTTCAGGAGAAGAACTGAAAACTGGCTTGAATGAGCATTATATTTGACTGTTAACTACTATAGTTATTGTCACAGTCACTATACAATTAAACTAAAACCACATCACCTGTAATAGGAGGATCAATGGAATAAGAAAAATATATACTTAATGTGTCATCTTTTTGTCTTTAGCTTCTAAGAACCTCTGAGATATTGGAGTCAAATATTGGGTCAAGGACACAATAAGAAATTCCTGTGCAACATGCATAAGATTTTCCTTATCTTATGCATGTCCACATCTTACAAACTGTAATTTCCATGATGTTAAAGGATTTTATACTGTGATCTTTAGCAACAAGGCAGGACCTCAGGAAAGGAAAATTTATGCCATTTTGTAATGTCTGGAAATGTAGCAGGAACATATCAGTAATGAATCTTGTTTCAAATCTTTGAGTAATTATTACTAATTTCCTTTCCACTGTATTATCACCCAAAAGATATAGCACAGGAATAATAAAATCACTCAGAGATTCAGTAGCCAAAAAATCAACTACAAATTGGATTTTGTTTAGGCATTTATCTACTTTTAATGTTGTAATTGTTCAATCTTTTTGTATTAGAAAGAATACTGGAACAGACATCTGAGTGGATAGGGAAAGAGGTTCAGGACTTGCATTAAGCCATTAGTTCTGAAATAAGCAACAGCCCCAGGCGGTAGTCTCATCAGAGGGAGGCTGCCATGCCTACAGCCATGGGGAGGCAGCCAGAGTGGGTGGGCTCCCTGACCCTTCTCTATCCACTCAGAAGCTGGAACTTCTCCATTCAATAGAATATAAACGTAGGAGAGGCAGGGTGACACCTGGGATGGGTAGTTCCCACGGTGCTGAACTAAAGATAGAGACAGAAAGTTTGGTATTAGTATACTCACATTTTTCTCTATTTTATTTGCTCAGAGTACCCTGTTGAAAGGAAAAAAAATTCCAGGGAAAAAATTCCTTGAAAAAATCAGCACCCTGGAACTAGAAGAATATGCCCAAAGCTGGACATTTAATTGTTTCTTAAGGATTATGTTTGTGCTTCTGAAGAGAAAATAACAAATGTATGAAAAGAGCAAAGGCCCAATGAAGGAATTTCTTTTGAAACTGATAAAACACTGAATGGGAAGATTAAAGGAATTTACTGAGACACAAACTCAATCAATTCAATGGTAGTCTTACATCCTGAGTAAAACCTTCAGTCACTGCCATGTAGTTAGACTGGATTGTTTGTGATCCTCTGTATTTGCCACCCTCATTCTGCTGCTGTTTTACCATAGTGTTCAAGCCTTCATTTGGACAGTGGTAGATTCCAAGCCATCACTGGACTCACTGGCATCACTATTCTGGCTCACCAGGGTGTCACTACAAAATTCCTTTCTTTAATCAATAGGTGAAGCACTGCAGTAATGAAGACTAATCCACAGAGGTCATCATTTTCTAGAAAAATGATTCATAAACTTCATCTCACCTGCGTGATGCCCTCAATCACCTCAGTCAAGTCTAACTCTTTGAGACACCATGAATGGTGGCCCACCAGGCTCCTCTGTCCATGGGATTTTTCAGGCAAGAATACTGGAGCAAGTGACCATTTTCCACCCCAGGGGATCATCGCAACCCAGGAATTGAACCCATGTCTCTTGCATCCCCTGCATTTGCAAGCAGATTCTTTACCATCGCAACACCTGGGAAGCCTATGACTTGGAAAACCCAACCCAGCCAGAGGTCACAGACAAAAGCAATGCCTGTCTTAGAAACACAGCGCATGAAACTGTTCAGTTGAGGATCAGCGAGCATATGCCCTCTGAACATGAGAGCACAGGTGCCTTATGTGATAGCTGAATAATATTCTTGTTGCGCACATAGTGTCATGGTGTGTAAATCCCTGATGAATGACTTTGGGATTTAAAGCTAGTTCTTTAGTTTCAATATCAGAATGTAAATGAGAGTTAATGGACCAAGATTGAAAAATAAAGGGGAAAAAAAAATCTACCTGAAGATCAAGTGACAGTCATCCATTGTTTACAAATATACAAAAAAAGACAGACTTAAAATGTCTCACCAACAACATCAGTTGACAAAAGACACTGGAGCAATGTCTGTGAAATTTGTGAGGAAAGGAATATGAACCAAGAATGTCCAGAAAGTCAGTCTCAGGTATGAAAATGCCCCCAGACCCTCTGTGGGCCTCGCTTGGGAAAAACAACTTCAAAGAGTACTCCAACCAAGATGAATCAAAAATTTAAAAACTTAGTAATAGTCTACCTTTATAAAAGGTCTCTTGAGACTTAACTTATTTAGTTAGAATTCCAAACTTGGAAATGCAACTGGATACGTGTTGTTAGAAGTATTCAATAGCCTGGGGACATATCTTTCCCATAATTATAGAAAATGTGTTTCTTGAGCCCCATTCTTCACCCCAGAGTTCAGCTGGAATCCTTTGTTTGGCATATCTAAAGTGGAAGTGAGAGTTGCTCAGTCATGTCTGACTCTTTGCAAACCCATGGATTGTAGCCCACTAGGCTCCTCTGTCCATGGAATTCTCCAGGTCAAAATATTGGAATGGTAGCCGTTCCCTTCTCCAGGGGATCTTCCCAATCCAGGGATCGATCTGAGGTCTCCCACATCGCAGGCAGATTCTTGACCAGCTGAGCTACCAGGGAAGCCCTTGGCATATCTAAGGATCATTTAAAAGACTACTTGGCAGGTGATCTCCCCGGTGATTAAGACTCCAGGCTTTCACTGCAGGGGGCACAAGTTTGATCCCTTGTTGGGGAACCAAGGATCCTGCATGCCACCACGTGTGGCAAAAAAAAAAATTACTCGGCAAAGTTGGGGTCCAGCACTGCTAACAGTGGCTAAATGACTTCCTGAAGTTAAGACACAGGCTGGGAGAAACCTGAAAGGGAAGTTTCTTTTCCCCAAGTTCTGTCTCCTCACCCCTCAACATACACAATCAGAATTTCCTGGAAATAAGTGGGAACCATTTAATTGCCAAGTAACCTGAAAACTTATTCTCAATATTTTAATTCATTTTAATGACCCAAATGATTAACTTTGGCTATGAAAGATAAACATATCATCTGTCACTAGCCCCACTGCACAGCATCTTCAACCAAAGTTTTGTGATATTCCTCCTCTCATTATGCCATAAAAATTACTATTTATTGTGCCCTTGGATTTTTTCAGTTACCTTTACCTTTATTAACATTAGCCTCACCCGTGATTTACGTAACAACCATTATTCATTACTATTGTGTACTTTTAAATACACACAAATAGGCAAAAAAACCCACCTCTAATTATAAGTAAATTATTGACAGTGGTTATGCCAGGGTGTGATTCAATATCATTTTTATTTTCTTCATTTCTTTATTTTCCAAATGTTCAGTAATGTTACTAATTACTTTCATAATCAGAAAGCGATGTTTTAAGGTCAATTTGTGTGTGTGTGTGTGTGTGTGTGATATGATCTTTTATTTCTGAAATAAGCAAAACTGTTGTTGTTGTTCAGTCGCTAAGTCGTGTCTGGCTCATTCAATCCCCATGTACTGAAGCGTGGCAGGCTTCCCTGTCCTTCACTATCTCCCTGGGTTTGTGCACTCTTGTCCATTAAATCGGTGATGCCACCCAACAATCTCATCCTCTGTTGTCCCCTTCTCTTTCTGCCTTCAATCTCTCCCAGCATCAGGGTCTTTTCCAGTGAGTTGGCTCTTCCTATCAGGTGGCCAAAGCATTGGAGCTTCAGCTTCAGCATCAGTCCTTCTAATGAATATTCAGGGTTGATTTCCTTTAGGATTAACTGGACCCCAAAACACAAAGATAATATTAAAAGCTACTATCTCTGGGTGATGGATTAGGGTAGTCTTTCCCTACTTTTAAGTATTTTTTCTGTAATGATATATTTTTTAATAGAAAAGGTTATCCTTATAAAAACTCAAGAGTACAGAACAGCTTTGAGGAACATGTATTCACCCGTACCATAAAATATTTATTGTGCTTTACTTCTATTTCACACTCAGAATTTAATAGACTGCAAGACACTCTACAGATAAGCCACCTGGTGTCCAACGAGCTGTAATCAAATAGGCAGAAGCAGAGAGGAGACATATCAGTACTGTTCTGTCACGCTGCATGTGCCACAGGAGAGCCAGCACTGCTTTAATTACTAGTCATTTGAATTTCTGATAGATATTATGGCAGAATTTAAATCCTGTTAATTTGCTTTGGCAGCTTGACAAGGGGCTCATTTACAATCCTTTGAGGGAATTGCAAATTTCCCATGCTTCGATTTGGGGTGAGGTGGCATTATTCATACAAGAGCATGTGGTGGAATTCAGGGCTGAGCATTACTCAGAAAATATTTTTAACCCATCAGAAGCCTAAGTCATGATTTTTAACATTTGAAAGAAATGGTACAGGAAAAAAATAATCAGTTACAAGCTTGAAAAATTCAAACATGGTCCAACACTTATATTTATAACTTCTTTTACCTAAAATTTTATCATTGGAATAATTGCATAGAAGTGTAAGATAAATGCTAAGTTATACTGACCCCTCCCCAAAATGTGCCAAAATTCTTTTTGACTAATGTCTTCAGCGATGTACTGTCTTTAGAAACCTATGTTTTTTCAATTTTAGAACTTAAATGCCACAAACAGAAATTTTCCCTTTCCTCATTTTTACCTCCATCCAAGTCCTCAGTTCAATGCCATGAACATTTGGAATGCTAAATGAATTCTAATTCTCAAGGGGGCAGAGGTGGAGCCCAGGCCAAGTTAAAGTAAAATAAAGTTACAAAAAGTTTCAAATGTGACTTTGAGAACAGTGAAAACTCATTCAAAGAAGAGATTTAAGGCTTCCAGGCTTTGTCTTAGAATCTTCTTCACACAGGCCAAATATCAAAGGAGCCTTGGGTTAATATTTATAAAGCATGCGTATTCCTCTCAAGAGGAAAAATTTCAAAGCAATAGTCATTTTAGATCTTTTCCTTTTTCAAAATGCAAATCTTATCTTTTTCCTGGCTTTTATGTCCATGGATGGTCAGTACTTGATTCTTTTCTTAAAAATCAATAAAGCACAAGTTCATAGGATGACAAAAGTAGGCAGTAAATTTAAAATGATCAGATTTCAACCTCTAAGTTTTTGGATCAGAAGAAAATCAACCCATTAAACCTAAAATCAGTGGAAGAATTAACTCAGTACCTAAATGTATCTTGGAACAAGATATTAGCTCTCTAATGAGAGTGTTTTCAAATGATCATCACTCTTTCTGATTTCTAGGGACCTCTTGATGTAGTGAACTGTGTGCATATGCTGTACATTATTCAAAATCGACAACTGACTTAGGGGAAGAAATATGGATTGGTTCATTACTTCTGTTCATTTCCTCTTCTGAGTCTCTGATCTCAGTGGACTTTCATCTAACCCAGAAAGATAAAGCTGAAGAAAGTACTGACCTTTAGCTTCTTAATAAGTAACTGAAAGCAAAGACAGATGCAATTAAATAGTACATATTCATTGTTTAAGCATCAATATTCTCACTTGATCAAAAATGTAAAGCTTAATTTCCATCAGCCAGCTTTGAAACTTGTTGTAGGTTGAAGCATGCCTTTTACTTGATTTTATTTTACCTTGGTGTTTGCGATCCTTGATTTAACAGAAGCAGTTAACCAATCGCCACCTCATTTCTTTGATGCCATAAATGTCCTGGTCTGAAGACTCAACCTTGTTTTCTCTGACCCCTGAGACTTATGACGTACTTGCCATCAGGCATCTTTTCATCTTCTTACTGAACATCAGTCTCAACTGCAGAGTTCAAAACTGTGTAATATGGAAGAGTCAATTAGTTGATATTTTTGTGGACACTCAATGCTTCAGCAACCCAAATCTGTGAAATGATTTCCCCAATATCCCTCGGCAGCTGCAGATGGAGGGATGAACGCAGCCTCTCTAATGGGACGGCAATGCTATTTCCTCTTTGATGTAGATTTGTGACGGATAGATCTCTATGTGCTGTGCTTGCGTTTAGTCATTCAGTCATGTCCGACTCTTTGCGACCCCATGAACTGCAGCATGCCAGGCTCCCCTGTCCATCACCAACTCCTGGAGCTTACTCAAATTCATGTCCATCGAGTTGGTGATGCTATCCAACAATCTAATCCTCTGTCATCCCCTTCTCCTCCTGCATTCAATCTTTTCCAGCATCAGGGCCTTTTCCAATGAGTCAGTTCTTCATATCAGGTGCCCCAAATATTCGAGTTTCAGCTTCAACATCAGTCCTCCCAATGAACATTCAGGACTGATTTCCTTTAGGATGGACTGGTTGGATCTCCTTGCAGTCCAAGGGACTCTCAAGAGTCTTCTCCAACACCACAGTTCAAAAGCATGAATTCTTTGGCCCTCAGCTTTCTTTATAGTCTAACTCTCACATCTGTACATAACTACTGGAAAAACCATAGCTTTGACTGGATAAACCTTTGTTGGCAAAGTAATGTCTCTTCTTTTGAAAATGCTGCCTAGGTTGCTCATAACTTTTCTTTCAAGGAGCAATCATCTTTTAATTCCATGGCTGCAGTCAACATCTGCAGTGATTTGGGAGCCCAAGAAAAGAAATAAAGTCTGTTCCTGTTTCCATTGTTTCCCCATCTATTTGCCATGTAGTGATGGGACTGGATGTAATGATCTTAGTTTTCTAAATGTTGAACTTTAAGCCAACTTTTTCACTCTCCTCTTTCACTTTCATCAAGAGACTCTTAAGTTCTTTTTCACTTTCTGCCATAAGGGTGGTGTCATCTGAATATCTGAGGTTATTGATATTTCTCCCAGCAATCTTGATTCCAGCTTGTGCTTCCTCCAGCCCAGCGTTTCTCATGATGTCCTCTGCATATAAGTTAAATAAGCAGGGTGACAATGTATAGCCTTGACTTGCTTCTTTTCCTATTTGAAACCAGTCTGTTCCACGTCCAGTTATAACTGTTGCTTCTTGACCTGCATATAGATTTCTTAAGAGGCAGGTCAGGTGGTCTGGCATTCCTATCTCTGTAAGAATTTTAAGAACTGGAATGGTAGCCATTCCATTCTCCAGGGGATCTTCCCAACCCAGGGATTGAACACAGGTCTCCTGCACTGCAGGTGGATTCTTTACCATCTGAGTCACCAGGGAAGCCCATAGATCTGTATAGATCTGTGATATAAAAACAAAAACAGAAACAAAACAAGTACTATTCAGAGGTTAGAAAAAAAAAAGGCCCCTACACAAATGCAAACAGAGCTCTAATAAAATCAAGAGTTTCTATTTATGAAGCTGGCATTGCTCTAACCTCTTTGATGGGTCGGATGGATGCACTGTAATCCACGCATCAACCTTCTAAGAGAAGAGCTCTTCTCATCTTCATTACAAGAGAGCAAGGCACTGAACAATTAGACCATCTGTCCAACGTCACACAGCTGAAAAGGCAGCCCCAGGAACCTGGATTCCAACCCAGCTCTGGCCCAGAACCTATGCTCTGAACCTCTGAGTACAGAACATTTTCATGACTTGCTTTACACAAATATTTTTTTAAATGCAAAGTCATGTATTGTCAACGTTTCCCAAATCCCAAATGAAAACACATACCTGGTTAAGTGATTTATTATTTTATGTATGTATATATGTATATACAAAATATACATATATGTATATTTTTACTACTTTATTTTTTCTTTTTAGGCCATGCACCCCAGCATGTGGGATGAAACCCACGCCCCCTGCAATGGAAATGCAGAGTCTTAAGCACTGAATCAAGAGGGAAATCTCCATATATTTTAAAGGCATAAAAACTAAGCTGTTCAGTTACATGATTGAATGACCTTGACTTGAAATGAATCATCTTAACTTGAAATGAATCACATCACATAAAAAGTTAAATGTTTCATTGCCAGAGTCCAATGAAAGGCATAAATTTATACATTGAAGTGTATGTCAGCAATATAGCCTTGAATTTTGTTTGTAGATGAATTTCTTTCCTCTTTTTGAGAAAAATAGGTCAAGCATGTCACTGGCAGGCTTGTATAAGTTTAGAGCATCTCAATGCATTTGTCCCCTTTCCATTAGACCCCATTAAGGGCTAACCTCCTCACTGTCCATTATTTTCTTTGCCCTTGGCTTAGTCAGTTAATGGCTCTGACCTTTAGTACCTGTAGGGTTGTGAAACAACTTTGAGAAAATGGGTGTGAAGGGCTTAGATCATACCTGCATGTCATAAACCTCAGTTTCTTATCAATGTCATTTTCATTATCAATAATGTTTTTCTGTAGATGATGTGTTAGATTTGTCTGCTCACTGTACCTCCCTTTTTGTTTCTCCTGGTATCTGCCCCTTCCACTCCCCTCCTCTGAAGGGTTCTTCCCAGCTCCTTGGGTTTGAGGGCCTGTCAGTCACATTGCCCACCCATGCTGGCTACAAGAGTGGGCTATGATTCATGATGATCCAGTTAAAGGTTTACGTGGGATTCCCAAACAGGAGCTGAAGTCAAGTTCTTCTTTTATTTTGAATTAAAAGTTCTAAGAATGTAACTACAAAGCTGTCTGGGGTCACATTCTTGTGACATATCTGTAAAGGAACCAGAGAGAAACTGAAGTCATTCAGGGGCAGCTAAGCAAAGGCAAGATAGACCTGAGTCCAGTTTGACTCTCTTCCTTCCAGGTACCATAATCACTAATGGCCCAAACATGTAATTGAAAGACTTATGGTCAAATAGTTATTCACAAATGTTACTCATTCTTTCTTGCATGTATTCATTATATGTTAATTAGATGTCTACCACATGTTGGATTTAAATGGAAAATTATATATCCTGTCCTTGATATTTACAAGAAACCGAGCAGTTGGAAAGTTTTCAGTGGAAAATTATAGTTCTGGTAATTTCAAACAAAAAATTGTTTGAATTTTTTTAATGTCTTGGACTTTAGGGGTGATTTATAGTTTTCTGAAGCAGGACTCTGTGCCTGATTCGTACTGAAAGTAGAAATCTGAGGGTTAGGCTACCCTATCTCTCATTTTTTAAAAATCTGAGTCCAAAAATAATATAGATTATTTCTAGAGCACAGAAAGTACAGAAAAATACAAATAAGAAATAAAAACCATCCATAGACCAACTACCAAGAAGTAACTTCTGTTAATATATTGGTACATTTGTTTCCAATAAGAAAACGCTCATTTTGTGAACTAATTCTTGGGTCTGTATGTTGGAATCATTTTGACCCATCAAGATATTCTATTCATTTAATTCTCTCTCCTGTCACATCAAAATTAGATGGCTGTTTAGTGTATAATAAAGATGCTTCAACAGGATAATCAGAGCAGCAGTTAGGCATGCCTTCCTATTAAAAGACCAAGTCCTGCCTAACTGACAACTGTCCACGGTCAATTGGTTGTCTTCAGCAGGAGATAATTAGAAAAGCTGCCTGCAGCTGCCACTTGGGCTGTGAAGCTTGAACTAGATGATACATGTGAGAATTTGTCCATCCTGGGAGACAAAAGAGGAGGCAAGAGAATCCTGGTACATCAAAGGTTTGAGGCTTAATGAGAACTCTAGCCTCCTCTCCCCACATAAAAAGAACACCAGCGGACCCATTAGTCTGCCCATAAAAGAGCTCCATCAGAAACTGAACCACTAGTTTTCTCGTAGAATTTAAGGTTATCCATTCCTGGCTAGATGTTTTGACAAACTGTACAATTCATTGCAAGGAAAAAATGTGAGTGTTTCCCTCCAGCTTAGGCGTGAGTGGAATCTGTGACACCACATTCACCCAGACCCTTCTCAGAAGGGACGTTGCTTCTTCAGAAGCACTTAAGGTGGGTATAACCAGCCCATTTCAGGTTGGGGCCAATTAGCAGACAGAGTTCACGACCTCCCCTTCCACATGGCATCCTCAGGTTCTCATGCCAACGCAGACTATCTCTGATAATGAAATGAACAAGCTCTGCAGATGGGTCCCTGGGTTCAAGTTCATGAAACTGCTCCTAATTTGATGAACTTCTCTGTGTTATTATTAAAAGAGCTTGTACTTTAAAGCTTTTATTATAGTTCCAGCATATAATAAGTGCTCAAGCAATGGTAACTCTTCTCACTATTTATCCAGCAGCTATCACCATGGTAGTTACATGTTTAGAAGCATCTATTACAAAGAATTGAAAGTTTTTAAAGTAAAATAAAAAATAAAAATGACAAGAAAAATGAGGATTTTCCTCCCTAGATAGTTTAAGAACTATTCTTATGATCCTATGGATAATATTCACTTCCTTAAAGAAAT
Organism: Muntiacus reevesi; assembly: GCF_963930625.1. Taxonomy (NCBI): domain Eukaryota; kingdom Metazoa; phylum Chordata; class Mammalia; order Artiodactyla; family Cervidae; genus Muntiacus; species Muntiacus reevesi. Next base: position 189,215,817 of record NC_089251.1, on the reverse strand, counting down.
TATGGCTAAAGTTCTGTCTGAATTATCACAAATTCTGAAGTGATGGTTTCTTAATTATTGATTCTGAACCTCTTTCTTAATGCTTATCTTTCATATTCATAATCTTCTCATTATGAAAATCTTCTGACTCTGGTAACGGAAGTATTTCTTTCAGACCGACCCTCCTACAAACTACAGTTGTATATTACAGACAAAATATAAAAAGCAACCACTGCACTTTCACTGGAGAGTGACCTAAAGGAGGCAGAATTGGGAAGGCATGCAACTCTTAAAAGAGACAACTAGAATAAGTAAGACATTTATTCAGCTTCTCCCGGGGAACACGGTCCAATCCTGAGACAGAGTGTAACCTCCAGTTGTTGTTTAGGTGCTAAGTCGTGTCTGACTCTTTGAGACCCCATTGACTGTAACCCACCAGGCTCTTCAGTCCACGGAATTCTCCAGGCAAGAATACTGGAGTGGGTTGCCATTTCCTTCTCCAGGGGGTCTTCCCAACCCAGGGATGGCAGGGAATTAGCATCTCCTGCATTGAAAGGCAGATTCTTTACACATTGAGCTACCAGAGAAGTCCACTTAATCTCCAGTAGAGAACCTTCATCTTATTAGCCTGATTCTCTCTGGACTACCACAGTAGCTGGAAATTGAAAGACATTTCAGAAAGGAGTGAGAGTAGTGCTTTAACTACCCCAAAATTTGTGTGTTAAGTAACCCCCAAGTTCTCCCTTAATCTTTGAATCACACACTTGTACAGGTTAAGATTCTAAGGACTCAAGAGGAAAGTGATAGCTGGAAAGCTAAAAGACCTGTGCTTAGATCCCAGTAGTCACTAACCATAGGAGATACAGTGTGGAATTCAAGATCCATCAAATCAGAAGGATTTGTTGAATGTTTTTGGCCTCCATTAGAACATTCAAAACACTAAGATCACGGTATCCGGTCCCATCACTTCATGGCAAATAGATGGGGAGACAATGGAAACAGGGACAGACTTTATTTTCTTGGGCTCCAAAATTACTGCAGATGGTGACTGCATCCATGAAATTAAAAGACACTTGCTCCTTGGAAGAAAAGCTATGACAAACCAAGACAGTGCGTTCTAAAGCAGAGACATTACTTTGCCAACAAAGATCCGCCCAGTCAAAGCTAGAGTTTTTCCAATAGTCATGTGTGGACATGAGAGTTGGACTATAAAGAAAGCTGAGGGCCGAAGAATTGATGCTTTTGAACTGTTGTGTTGAAGAAGACTCTCGAGAGTCCCTTGGACTGCAAGGAGATCCAATCAGTCCATCCTAAAGAAAATCAGTCCTGAATGTTCATTGGGAGGACTGATGGTGAAGCTGAAACTCCAATCCTTTGGCCACCTGATGCGAAGAACTGACTCATTGGAAAAGACCCTGATGCTGGAAAAGATTGAATGCAGGAGGAGAAGGGGATGACAGAGGATGAGATGGTTGGATAGCATCACTGACTCGATGGACATGAGTGTGAGCAGACTCCGGGAGTTGGTGAAGGACAGGGAAGCCGGGTGTGCTTCAGTTCATGGGGTTGCAAAGAGTCAGACACAACTGAGCAACTGAACTGAACTGAACTGAGAACTTCAGAAGGGCCATTTCTCAGGAACAAAGAGCTCTTCTCAATCTCTAAAATGAAAGAAATCAGATGATTCTGTTCATATGAGTGATTAAAGAAAGTAAATTTATAGAGATGAAAGCAGATCAGTAGTTGCCTAGGGCTAGGGGTGAGAATAAGGATTAATTGCAAGCAGGCACAAGGAAGATTTTTGAAGCAATGGAAATGTTCTAAAACTGAATTGTGAATAAACAAAATGTGGTATATATACACAATGGAATATTATTCAGCCTTAAAAAGAGAGGAAACTCTGACACATACTATAACATAGATAAAACCAGAGGGCATTAATAGTAAGTGAACTAAGCCAGTCACAAAAGGGCAAATATTGTATGATTCCACTTGTCTAAGGTACATGTAGTAGTCAAATTCACAGAGGCAGAAAATAGAATGGTGGTTTTCTGTGGCTGGGGAGAAAGCAGAGTGGGTAATTACTGTTTAACAGGCATAGATTTTCAGTTTAGTAAGATATAAAGGAGTTATGGAGATGGTGGCAACAGTTGTCCAATAATATGAATCACCTAATGCCACTAAACTATACATTTAAAAATGAGTAAGATGGTAAATTTATTTTATGTATATTTTATAATTTAAAAACATTTTATTGTGCCTATATTTGCTCAATTCTATAAATTTACCAAAAATCATTGATTTATACACTTACGATGGGTATATTTTCTGATATGTAAATGGTATTTCAATTAAGCTATTAAAAAGATCCTGAAAGAAAAATAAAGACCTTATCCCCAGACTAAGAGATGTGCTTTAGGAATAGAGACGAAAGTAAAACAAAACTACCTTGAGAAAGGCCAAAACCAAGTTTTCCCAGGCTCAGGGTGACCTTCCAGCAATACAATTACCTGTTAGAACAAAATTATGCAGTCTTCAGAAGAAGATAACAGAGTTCAGATTGCCCATAATTTATCACTACAGTATCAAGTTTGCAATTAAAACCCACTACACATCAGAAAAGTAGAAAAATGTGCCCTTCAGTCAAGAGAAAAATTAGTTAACAAAAACAAGCCAGTAGATGATCCAGATGCTGGAAAGAGACTTTGAAATGACCAAAAATATTTAAGGCACCTACAGGAAAAGGTTAGTAGGATAGATGAGAAGATAGGAAATTTTAGGAGTTATGTAGAATTGCAGATGACACCACCCTTATGACAGAAAGTGAAGAGGAACTAAAAAGCCTCTTGATGAACGTGAAAGAGGAGAGTGAAAAAGTTGGCTTAAAGCTCGACATTCATAAAACTAAGATCATGGCATCTGGTCCCATCACCTCATGGGAAATAGATGCGGAGACAGTAGAAACAGTGTCAGACTTTATTTTTTGAGGCTCCAAAATCACTGCAGGTGGTGATTGCAGCCTTGTAATTAAAAGACGCTTACTCCTTGGAAGGAAAGTTATGACCAACCTAGATAGCATATTAAAAAGCAGAGACATTACTTTGCCAACAAAGGTCCATCTAGTCAAGGCTATGGTTTTTCCAGTGGTCATGTATGGATGTGCGAGTTGGACTATAAAGAAAGCTGAGCACAGAAGAATTGATGCTTCTGAACTGTGGGGCTGGAGAAGACTCTTGAGAGTCCCTTGGACTGCAAGGAGATCCAACCAGTCCATCCTAAAGGAGATCAATCCTGGGTGTTCATTGGAAGGACTGATGCTGAAGCTGAAACTCTAATACTTGACCACTTCATGCAAAGAGTTGACTCATTGGAAAAGACCCTGATGCTGGGAGGGATTGGGAGCAGGAGGAGAAGGGGATGACAGAGGAAGAGTTGTGTGGATGGCATCACCGACTCAACGGACATGAGTTTTGGTAAACTCCGGGAGTTAGTGATGGACATGGAGGCCTGGTGTGCTGCGATTCATGGGGTCGCAAAGAGTCGGACACAAATGAGTGACTGAACTGAACTGATGTAGAATTTTTAGAAAATTTGAGAAAGAAAAGAACCAAATGGAAATACTAGAACTAAAAAATATAATATTTGAAACAAATTCATTGGCTAGCTCTAAAAGAAGTTTGACCATAGTAGAGAAAATAATTGGTGAACTTGAACACAGCTCAATAAAAGTCATCTACACAGAAGCATAGAAAAAGAAAATATTCTTTAAAATAGAATATGAAATATCTATGGAATGTATCAAGCACTCTTAAGACACATGTCACTGGAGTCCCGGAAGGAAAGGAGAGAAAGAATTGGGCAGAAAATTAAAGTTAAAGAAATAAAGACCAAATTTTTTCAAAATTTGATCTCAACCCATAGATCCAGGCACCTCAGTAAAATCTAAGCAAGATTAAAAACAAAACCACACCTGGTAATAGCAAAGGAAACTTCTAAAAATAAAAGATAAAAAGAAAATTCTTGAAAGTAACCACAGTTTAAAAAGACTCATCTCATAAAGGGAACAACAACAATTACTGTGGCTTTTATCAGAAAGAATAGAATGCAGAAGACAATGGAACCACAGCTTTTAAATTCTGAAAGGGAAAAAAAAAAAGCCTGTCAATGAAACATTCTACATCTAGCAAAAACGTCTTTCAAAAATGGAGATGAAATAAACCTATCTTCAAATAAAAAGCTGTTAGAATATGGTGCCAGGAGATCTTCACTACAAGAAATGATAAATTTCCTCAGGCTGAAGAAAAATGATGCTAGATACAATTTGGATCTATAGTTAAGAAAGAAAAGCACTGGAAATGGTAAATATCCGAATACACTATTTTTCTTTCTTTTCTTACATTCTTCAAATGTCAATTGACTATTTAAAGCAAAAATGACAATAATGTATTGTGATTTATTTCATGCCTAGAGGTTAAAAATATGAAAATAATACAAAAGTTGGGAGAAAGAATACAATTACACTCTTGTGAGTTCTTACATTATATGAAAAGTGGTATACTAATTCAAATTAGAATGTGATAGTTAAGGATGCATATTATCTCAAAAGAATTATTTATCATGGATTAATTACTACATAAATTTAATAATATTTCCATTAAAATTATTTAAGAACAATCATGCGAAAATTACTTAAAAATCACACAACTCATTGGAAAGCCCTAGAAAATATTTGATTCCTTAGAGAAAAATCTTTTGTCTATTGAAAATATAAAATTACAATAGATTAAACACTGTATTTAAAAATTACAATAAATTAAGCATTTTAAATAGACAAATAAGATTTTTCTCTAAGGAGTCAAATATTTTCTAAGTCATTCTCTCTCTTATGACTCAGAGAAGATTCATAATAAATCAAGGTGATTATTTGATTGAAAGATTTAGGTAAAAATACCACACACTTTCAAATTTTATTATAATTCTATCTTTTCCCATTTTTAGCTTTATAATACAGAATAAATTTAAAATATTACTGTTCTAAAATGCAGTATGCAAGTTTGGGCTAGAGAGCAAAACTCTTCATGAAGAAACTACCCTTAATAACTGGTCATATTTTATAGTTTTATAATAATAAAAATAGCAAATAATTATCAAATGTCCATCCTTTCAATAAGAGTTAAGTACAGAGTTGATGACCACTCTGACTGTCAAGGATCTCCTCATCTAAAATAAAACAAAAATGATAAAAAGTACACAAACAACTATAAGATAGAAGGCCAAAAAAATCCAACAGAAAATTATCAAGTTTCAAAGAGAATGAAATCATCTTTAGTTGCAGAGATTAAGAAAATCTTTGGAGCTTTTGCAATGGATCTTCAAGGATGAAGAAGATTTTCTTAGTGAAGAGTGATGAGCTGAAACAATATTGACAGAGGTACGAAAGTGGGGAAATATGGAGAGTGTGGAGGGACAATCCAAAATTCAGATCATCTCTATCACAAGGGACTAATAAAGGAGCTGTCAGTAATAATTTGGACAGACAAATTCAGGCATTCTCTGAAGGGACCTGTATGTCACCCCCAGGAATTTAGACCTTCATTCTGTAGTTTCTAGGAAGTCATTTTCCACATGCTGGAGGTCTTGCATAATCAAACTCTATTCTTGGGAAACATGAATATGGTTGATGGGCTAGAGGCAAGAGAGACTACAACCAGAATCCCATGAAAACATTCTGCTTATTTGGAGGATCACAGCATGCCAAAGATTAAACAAAATGACACTGGAACAGAAGTCAGAGTTAATTCCTAAGAAGAGACTGTCAAGGGACTCTTAAACCTAATATCGTATACTGAATCCCTGCAGGGTTGCAGTTCTGCATTAGGCACTGCATTAGGTAGCATATACCAGTGAGTGGCATCTGACTATCAAAGAGCAAATCAAAACCCATACAGAACACCAAAATAGAAGCTAGAACAAAGTAGATGCTACATAGTTTTTCCACCTTTCAGGGCATGATCTAGTACTACCTGGCCAGTTGCAGCTGAGCGGGGCAGACTGGGAGCAGCTGGAATTTGGAAATAGACGTGTCTACTAGAATGGAAAGGTAATGAAAGGACAGACTCCACTGCAGATGAAAGAGGAAGTTCAGCTTGGCAAGCAGAACCTGGAGTTCAGAAAGCACACCCACCAGTTAGAGGAAGAAATCCAGCCCAAGTCATCTCACCACGAGGGGACCCAACATTCGGGAACACGATGGATGACCCCACCTTTGGACAGAGCAGAAATGGGGGAAACCAGAACAGCTGATAATCACAGATACAAGCAAAGAGGTAGACTGTAAGGACACCTACATTCTGCCGTCATTCAGAAAAGCCCTTCCTAGGCTCAGGGTTCGGGGCAAGACGCCAGGTATAAAGGGGGCAGCAGATGGCTGTACAGTGAGACCTCTGAAGTCCCACACTGTACATACTCTCAGAGTCTAGTCACATAAACAGCAGCTTCCGGGGCATGGAGCAAAGGACCAATATAAATTTGAGAATCTATACTAGGACCTACCCATCAAGCCAACTAACAGAATTAGGGGCCAAAGGCAATACCAGTCTTAGATATTCCAAGCTGAATCCCCCATAATCCTGGTCAGGATTTGTCCGAGAGAGTAGGACAAGGTTGAGACTGAAGGGAGAGCAAGTCACATTCATAAGGGCAAGAGGAGAGTGCCCAAGGCTGCGGGCCAGGCCTCCCCTGAATTCATTGCAAGATGCAAGGCATCAGCCTCGGGGGAGGAAGCCAAGGTTCTGACTTCAAGGATCAGCAGGAAGCATCGTGGGACAGACAGTATTGGAGCAGGCTCTTTTCTGATGAGTAAGATCTCAAAATGGAGAACTGGAAAGGCTCGCCAGGCTGTGGGAACAGCACAAGCAAATGGGATGACTGGAGTGTCAGTGATTCGGCGGGTGGTAGAGGGTGAGGTCAGGGGACCTGGGTCACTGAGACCCCCAAACCAGCCCAGGTAACTAGGATTTCATTCTCTAGGTGCAGGTGGATTAAAGATTTTGAGGAAAGAAGTGACAGGTATCATTTTGGGCAACAAGCCTGACCATTGCGTCCACCTCTCCATCTTCTCAATTCAGGAGTTTCGATCTCAGAGGTGATGACACTGCCCTCCCTGCTCCAATATTGGGTCAAGTGGGATCACTGGCCCTTCTGGCCCAGCCTGTGTCCCACCCCACCTACTCAATCTCATCAGGAGTCTCTGTTCTCGCTTCTTACTGTGGGCTCCCCAGCCGTCGTTTCCCCATCTCCTTTGTCTCAGACCCTTCCCTGTAACCCGACTTCTTTCCAGGCTGGTTCTGGCACTGGACTCTGGGCATGCCGGCCCCCGCCCTTATGCAATTCTCAATTCTGCTTATTTGTGTGCGATGCTCCAGGCTCAGCCTTACCCACACCTGCCCACTTTGTGCTATAGGGCACAGTATCCCAGAAAAGGAGAAGGAGGAAATGGGAGTTCGGGAGAAAATAAACAAAAATAAACAAACACACAACAGGCATTATTTGTCCATATGTTTCTGACCGAGCACAGAAAATCATTCAGGAAAAAGCTGAGACCCATAGTTTGGAATATTGTAAAATCCCCTGTTGTTTCTTTTCAAAGGTAATTCAGTATAAAGATAGAAGGAAAAAACATTTGTCATTTATCCTCAAAATTGGGAGGAAAGAGGGAAAACATTTCACAGGTAAAAAGATACTTGAAAGGAACCACGAAAATGTTTTTAATCTTAAGAACTAAAATTATCATTTGAATTTCTATAATAGCATTTGTGTTTAAAGCAGCAGAACCTATCTAAATCTGGCTATCTCAAGCAAAAGGGCAATTTAATGGAAAGACTGAGGGCTCATAGAATTATAACAAAGCTGGAAAACTGGATCTGGAAAACAAAAAGTTACCCAGGGCTGCTGGGGGGAGCAATAGGAGTCCCAGTTCCAAGCCACCACCACCAGTATGGAGCTGAATGAATCAATTCCATCTCCAGATTCTTGAGTCATATTAAGGCTGAAATTTACAGACAGAGTGCCTAGCTGGCCAGACTAAGTCACATGCAATTCCCTAACAATGAGATGCAGAAAAAGGAAGACTGACTGCTTTAAATCCCAATGGGGAAGGTGATTTCTATCTAGACTACATATAATTGAGGACTTTCCAAAACATAGACTGAGGAGCAAACAGTGAAGAGTATTAAATACTTAATAGTGAAAAAAATTACAAAAGTCCACTACAGTCTACACTTTGGATCCACAAATTTTTTCCTCCCTAATAAAAACCAACAAACCCCTCATGGAACTGAGAATATTCTCAGTTCCCACTCAAAGGGAAATTTCCAAATTAAGAGTCTACTGCATCCCAACTCTTAGTCTAGTATCTCTAGTTGGTATACAATTTTCCCCATATCTGTAACCTGTGGTCAAAATATAGATATAATCATAAATAACTCAGCCTATAAAGTAGGTGAAAGAGAGAGGAGAAAGAAGATATATCAGTTAAAATATTTATGTACACTTGGCAGAGTAGAAGGTCAAATAGAGCTGAGGTTATAGTCCTTATTTCTGTGTATAGTCACAAAGCTATTGCTGCTTCTCAGTGTTCATTGTTAACAGAAGCAGCCACCCATCCATTCTTTTAACTTGTCTTCCCCATGACAGATTCCATGTTCCCCTTGCTTCGGTCAGCACCAGTGCTTGGAGTTCTTTGCTTTGTCGAGTTACCTGCAATGTATTGAACTGCACTGCTGAGCCCCTGGAGGTGCTGTGTGCATGAGGTTACATTAATGAGGGACATAGAGAACTGAGGAGGCTCCCAGAGGTCACATGGGCTCCAAGCTCCTAGCCACCATGGAGATCAATGATAGCCAGTTCCTCTTTCTCAATTCTACAGCACAGTAATTGCCTTTTACCCTAGTAAACCAAGGACCTGATGAGCTCAAAATGACCATATGGCAATGTGGTACCCAATTCACTAACATCATTTTTGTATCCAAATTGGAAGCATTCTTACCCTGGAGTTAAGGCCTTTAGATCAGTCACATCCAGCATGCAGAATGAGAAGTGAAACAAAGAAAATTGCAAGTAGGTTATAGGTGTAATTATCCTTTAGTTCGCAGACCCTAATATCAGTAGTCACTATTAACAGTCTCTTTGGGTCAGATCATTTATATTATCATGCTGACCCTCCTAACAATTATGGCAATAATGCTCCTTTTGTCTCTAAAAATTAAGTGGGGCTAATTGGTCACCTTGGAAAACTCCAGTCAACACTGAAATCATATAGTTCATTTCTACTGTGTGGTCTCCTGCTAGAAACCTCAGTCTTCAGAAAATTGCCCATTCCATAAACAGTGTTTCCTTTACCATTTGTCTGTCTGAAGACTTTGCTGAAGGGAGTAGATTGTAAGATAATTTAGGATGATGCTTATGAGGGATCATTCCATATTTCCCTTGTATAAAATAATATATTTGTTTATTCTACACTAAAAGGTGTTTTCATCTGACCCAATATTTTGTGGGCTACAGTTGAAATCAGTTTGGGGTTAATCAACCTAACAAATTATTGGAACTCCATGTAGATACTCAGGTTTTCTCTGAATGCAAAATATCTGTTGAATATATCTGTATTCAAATTCTACTAGAAAAAGGATTGTATTCCTCCCTATTTATCAAGCACCACCAGTCATCCCCACACATACTCCACAGATATTTTCCCACAAAATTAGCAAAGCCCTCAAATTCTTATGGTACGTAAACCTTCTCATCCAAGGAGTGACTTTGTGATCTGTGCTCAAGTCATGGTGAAATTTAACTCTAGTAATAGTTCTAAACAAGTCAATCCTAAAAGAAATCAACCTTGAATGTTCATTGGAAGAACTGATGCTGAAGCTGAAGCTCCAAACTTTGGCCACCTGATATGAAGAGCCAACTCACTGGAAAAGACTCTGATGCTGGGAAAAATTGAGGGCAAGAGGAGAAGGGGGTGAAAGAGGACGAGATGATTGGATGGCATCACCAACTTAATGGGCTTCCCTGGTGGCTCAGATGGTAAAGAATCTGCCTGCAATGTGGGAGAGCTGAGTTCAATCCCTGGGTCAGGAAGATCTCTTGGAGAAGGAAATGGCAACGCATTCCAATATTTTTGCCTAGAGAATTCTGTGGACAGAGGAGTTTGATGGGCTACAGTCCATGGGGTTTCAAAGAGTCAGACATGGCTGAATGACTAACACCAACTTAATGGACATGAGTCTGAACAAATTCTGGGAGATGGTGGACAGGGAGTTCTGGTGTGTCGCTGTTCATGGGGTCTCAAAGAGCTGAACATGACTTAGCAACTGAGCAGCAACAACGACCTCTCTAAGCAAAGCCAAGTGTGAGGCGAGTGAGAAATGTAGAGAGCAGGTGTCTTCTTTCAAGAAGGCCTTTTTCCTCAGGCAAAAAAAAAAAAAAAAGAACCTTGAAGCAAGAGAAGAACAATCTCATCAGAGAAGGAAGGGGAGACTGTGCCCTTGTGAAAAGAAGTTCCATACAGGGTGGGGATTTGGGTTACTCAGACATTGGTCCTCTCCTGGACCCCATCCCACTCCCTGGCAGTCCACTCCTTTTTGACTGATGACTACCTCTCCATGTAAGTGAAAATTTTATCCAGTGATAGAGTTTGGAACCCTTTATGATCAAAATCTGCTTCTGAGTTTTGGCTATTGCAGTCTGTCAGGGCAAAACAATAAATTCTTTCATCATGGTTATAGAAGGTCCCTGAATTTCATTCCATGGCTCAAACTGAGAATTTAGAGATTTAAGTTCATCACTCTCTGACTTTAAACCATTCACTGTTACCAGAAGCAGTCACCCATCAATATTTCATATTTTTCATTCTTCACTGATGGTGGTGAAAACATGGTCTGCCACAATCCTCTCTCCAATGACCCTCTGATTACAGATGTCCAGAAGCAATCATCTTTCACTATCTTATTACTGAAAGCCAAGGACTGCCAGATTACTAACCCAGAAAAATAACAGAATGTTTAATGCTCTCCATACTATCTAGACTGAAAACTTGTGTCTAGTTCTCCATGTAGCCTTGAAGATCTGTTACCTAGAACTCCAATTCCAGATACAAATTTCTGAACAGTTTGGTTAAAAGACTGTGTAGATTCAAATCCTAGCTTTGTTATTTATCTATTGGCCAAGCAGACTCAAGCAACCTTCCTGCAATTCAATTTTCCTCGTCTGGAAATCAGGATAATAGTGTCTATCTCAGTGAGGATGGGATATGAATACATGTGAACACTTGGAGTGTGCTCAATTATTTTTAGCTTACCATTATAAAAAATGATGATTAATGTTACTACTCTATTTATTATTGACCAAAATTCTTGTCCATAAGTGAAAGAAACCACATCTGGACAGCTTAAGCAAAACAGAGAAATTATTGGACTATCTGGTATCACAGAATTAATGGGAGATGGGAGGCCCAGGGTTGGGAAATATGAGGGAGCAGGAGAGGACTAAGGGCTGGGATGCCATAGTCACAGCACAGATGGGGGCAGCAGGATGTCTGGTCCACACACCCACAGCTACTGTAAAAGACAGACTCCAGCCAAGTCCAGGCATTTCTGTAAAGACTAAAGTTCCTGGGGAAAGCATTCATTTCACTAAGCCTGTGTCATCTGCTCCTGGACATGAACTGCCACCAAGATGGCATGATGGGCATTTCTCCAAATGTTAGTTTGGATGCTCCTTGGAAAAAAAGGAGGTAAATCTCAAAGTCAAAGGATAATAAACATTGAATTAATTTGGTAGTGTTAGTGTCACAGAATGCAAATGATCAGTCATCCACGTATATGACAACATGTGCCCAACGTGAAGTTTCCTCTCATTCCACTCTGCAACTTAAGTGCCGAGGAAAGGAGGCTTTCGGCTTTTCTGAATATTTGAGGTGTCAGCTAACACTATCCTCACCAAGATATATCCCCAAAGAGACAGAATGTGGCGGCAACTTGTTCAGCCCTGTCTGACCTTGTCTCCTCCTCTCCTGGTTGCTTCCTGGGTGAGGAACTCATGCTTGTTCTCCCAGAAGTTCTAGGAGAGGGAGAGACAGCTCCAGCAGAGGGAGAGATGCCTCAGGGAGGCGTGACTTAGCTCATCTTTGGGGGATGGGTCATTTTGAATAAGGAGGAAAAGATAAAGGCCAGTCTAGCCACCACGATGAAGATGAGCAAGGCTGGGCCAGCAGGACTTGTCTGTCTCTCCAGAAGTTTCATCGTGGGGATAATGAGAGGGAGAGTTTGAATAAAATGTTAAGACTGGTGTGTGGAGTCCCTTAGTTGCCAAGATGATTGAAATTTAACCTGAAAACTTTTTTTAAAATGGGGGCAGACTCACAGCCTTGGTGACAGCAACATTTTAAAACTTGAAGCTTAAGCTGATATTTCTGCAGCACAGGTTAGAGAAGGAAGAGCCAGAGGCAAGAGAACAAGTTAGGAGTGCACTAGGTCATTCCTTCTCACTTCCCTCTTGGGTTTGATGGGAGGTCATTTAGGAAGAAACATTGGGTATTTGCAGCAAACAAAGCTAGGGTTTTTGTTATCACATCAGAGAGCAATGGAAGCCAACAAAAATTTTTAGGTGAGATTTGGATTAATGAGCTAATTGATATATCTTAGCAAGGCCAATTTAAATAACAGTAGTGGTGGTGATGGTATAACAATGGTAGTGGTGCTGGTGGTAAAAAGCTAAGAAGTCAGTGTGGCCGAACAGCCTATTGATAAATTATCTGTCTATTGTTTGTTCCCATCCCCACATGCCCACATTTTATTTATTTATTTTTATCTTTTTATCAATTTTTTATTTTATTTTACTGGAGTATAGTTTAAGGGGATGACAGGAGATGAGATGGTTGGATGGCATCACTAACTTAATGGACATGAGTTTGAGCAAGCCCTGGGAGTTGGTGATGGGCAGGGACACCTGGCGTGTTGCAGTCCCTGGGGTCACAATGAGTTGGACACAACTGAGTGACTGAACTGAACTGACTGATAGTTGCTTTATCATGTTGTGTTAGTTTCTGCTTACAACAAGATGAGTCAGCTTTATACTCCTCTTTCTTAGAGTTCCTTCCTGTTTCGGTCCCCGCAGAGCGCTGGGCAGAGGGCCCAGTACTGTGTGGTCAATTGTCTCCAGTAATCTATCTCATCCACAGTAGTGTATTTGCATCAATTATGATCTCCCAGCCCATCTCCCCTCCTCCCTTCCCATCTTGGTATCGATACATGTGTTCTCTATGTCCGTGTCTCTATTTCTGCTTTGCAAATTAAATCATCTACACCATTTTTCTAGTTTCCACATATACGACATATGCCCACACTTTAGAATGTGGTCTGCCTTGGAGTCTTTGACATGGGGGAACTTGATAGCCCTTTGTGTTTTATTAATAACCTTTCTGAATAAAATGGAGACTTGTCAAGAGGGGTATTCTGCCAGGAGGGCAATTCTTAAATCGACTGTTGTTTTTATATCCTAGGTCTACCAAGATTTAAATAAGACCATCAGAAAGGGAAGAAATGGATGCAATAGGGACATGGCCCAGTCACAGTGATGTTCTTGGTTTCCAAGGTAGGTGCAGGGACCCAGCTCTGAAAGGTTCACATGATCATTCCCATTTCCAATTCAGTCACTCTCAAAAGGCTGATAGTGCTCAAGGGTGACCAACTGCCCCAATTTGCTCCAAGAGTTCCCAGGATTCAGGACTATCAGTGTAAAACCAGGAGAGTTCTAGGTAAACGAAGGCAAGTTGGTCCCCCACATCTTGGAAGGCTCTCTTCCTTCACACACAGAAGCAAGCTTCTACCAGAGCTGTCTGTTTTCAAATGAAGTAATGCAATGACCACTCCGTAGTGTACAAGTTGCATAAGCTCTAGAGGTTCTTCTACAATACAGGGGGAGGAGAGGAGCCTGACACTTGGTTCATGCTGGACATTTTTTGCTAACCTTGGCAGGTGGAAACTTTCAGTCGAGTTAGAAAAACAAGAAATATGACATTTCTTGAATAGCTGATGATGTGTAGCAGTTCCTGTCTCTTCAAATAATATTAACTATTTCTTGAACATTTACTAAGTGTTAGGCCCAATGCTAAGTATTTACATGTATTATCTCAATTAATTCTCACAATGGATCATACGGGCTGAGTACTATAAACATTTCAGTTTACAGTTTAAAAGATGAGGCTCAGAAAGGCTAAATAATTACTCAAGTCCATGCTGCCAGAGGGAACCTGATGGATTTTCAGTGTCTACAGTCTTAATTATTCACTAAACTGTACTGTCTTACTTAGAGAGCAAAATACATGTTAACAGGTCGAAATTTTGTACAAAATATACACAAGGATATTTTGCACCTAATAATATTTATAACTCATCATATTCATTATTATGTAAAGTATTTAATGACTAGAAAAGCATCTGTGACCATACAGAATAATCCCTGACTTTGCTGAGGGGGATTTTCTTACTGAGGCTTTTTATCTGTGGCATAAACTTATTTTTTTTTCTTCTTTGGAGATTTAATATCAACACACACAAAAAGAATGACAATTCTTTGGATGGTGAAGGTTACATTCTAAAGTATCTTTAAAAAAAAATTTTTTTTGCAATACCTCCATAAAAGGACTGATTACTTTATCAAAACTCTGGCATCTTAATCTTTTCTCTCTTCTTTGCAATCAGCTCCTTCACAGAACATTCAAACTCAAAGAAAACTACATCCATTGCATTTGCCCATAGACCTGATTGTAATCTCTTTGAGAACAGAATCATTTCCCATTAGACCTTAACTTCCAGTACAGGACTGGCTGATCAGTTGTATAGGCTGCACACGTTTTATGAGAATCACCTCCAAAATAAAGACAATGGCAGTTGTTGGAGTTCTGCAATGTTCTCTGCTCAGTGGGTGGTTTTTAGAGACTGTGAACCAAAACAGAACTTTCAGACTTACAGCCTCAATTTCGTGTGAGTAAGGGCTCCAGAACATTAGCTAGTTGAAGTGACACAGAAGAAGCTTTTAAACCCAAATATCTCAACCTGCCCCCGAGGCTTGGCAAGCTCACAAGTTTGAGGGAAGTTTCAGAGGTCCTGAGGATGGCCCTCATCCAGCACTCAGTTCTGGGTTCTCCACACACATGGAGCTGCATTGGGCAATGCAGAAGCTGGGCGTACAGTTACAGCCAACAGCTGAGCGAGGCTAGTGCCAACTACCTCTTGCCCAACAAGGGCCTCCTTCAAAGGCCAGCCTTTGCTTAAGGACCCCCCTTATTAACCTGACCCAAACTTTATTAGAACTGCATGATCGAGTCGTCCTACCTAATCCCTCTTCCTCTCTTCTTTCACAAGCGTGAAAGCAGGATGGACCAGTAAAAACAAAACATGAGCTACATGTGTAAGTTCCAATTTTTAAGTAATTGTACTCTTACCTGAATTTTCAGCCACTCAGCCTGTCCTATGGATTTCAGACTTGCTAAATCCCACAATTCCATGAGCCAGTTCCTCAAACTAAATCTCTATTTGTATGTATATAAATCTTATTAGTTCCATTTCTCTAGAGAGCCCTAACTAATACTTAAAATTATCAAACTAATTTGTTAATATCTCAAACCCACATTTTTTAAAAGTGTATCCCACATTTGCTCTGTTTTGGGCTTTGTTAAAGTATGATTCTGCTGAGATAGAAAAGAAAGCATGACCTAGTTAAACTCAGGCAAAACTAATCTTGCAAGTTGATCAAAAAATTGCTTTGCAAAAATGCCCTTGTTAAAGTGTCTTGGGACTACCTTAGGAAGAAATTAAAAGGTCCCAGTATAAATCAGGTCATAAAATTTCTTTTCCAACATTACATACCAAAAAAGTCTGTGTCATTTGCTTCATTAGAGAGGCAATTTTATTTTGACATGACATTTTTTAAAAAGCTAAGTTGTTTCATTTTCCTTGTTTCACACTACTTTTCACCACACCCACACTCTCTTATGCAAAGCATTTTGAAAACTAGTAAACTCAGCTTCACCTCCCTTTTACATCGCAGCTAATTCTCTCTTTTTTTTTTTTTTTTGCAGCTAACTCTTAAATCTATGGTAGCTCAATCATAATCAATTACTGGGATACACAACCCAGAGAAAAAAATTAATAGTAAAGCAAATATTTTTGTATAAAAAACCTTAATGTCTGATAAAAGACTGTTATCCAAAATATGCACAGAACTTTGAAAATTCAACAATATGGACAAAAAGGCTGAATAGACACCTCACCAAAGAAACTACACAGATTGCAAATAAGCATATGAAAACATGCTCCATATTAAATTTCACCAGGGAAATGCATATTTTTTAAAAAATGAAAACCACTATATACCTATTGAATGTCCAAAATCTAGAACACTAGCAACACCAAGAGCCAGCAAGGATGCGGAGCAATAGGACGTTTCATTCACTGCTATTGGGTGTACAGAATGGTACAGTCACTCTGGAAGATGCTTTGGTAATTTCTTATGTAATTAACATACTCTTACTGTTCAATCCAGCAATCACGCTCCTTGGCATTTACCCAAATTAATTGAAAACATATGTCCACACAAAAATAAATATTCATAACAGCTTTATTCATAATTGCCAAAATGTGGAAGCAACCAAAATGCCTTTCAGTAGGTGAATGGAAAAAGAAATGGCGCCCCATACTGACAATGGAATATTATTCTGTGCCTGAAAGAAATGAGCTACAAAACCATGAAAAGACATAGAGGAAACACAAATCCATATTATTAAGTAGAAAAAGGCAAGCTGAAAAGACTTCATACTGTATGATTCCAACTACATGATGACATCTGGAAAAGGCAAACTACAAAGATGAAAAATGATTAATGGTTGTCAAGGGTTAGAAGGGAAGGAAGGATGAATAGACAGAGTACAGATTTTTAGGGCAGTGAGACAGTTCTTTATAATACTACACTATGGATATATGTCATTATATATTTGCATAATGTGTCCCAAACTATCTCCACAGAAACATCCAGAATGTTTGATCACACATGTGGGTACCATGGTTCAGCAAAGCTGACACATAAAATGACCATCACATCTACTACTAACCTGGGACTTGAGCAATGTCATCTCTTTCTTTTATTGAAGTACTCTCAGCTCGTCAGAAGGGTTGAAGCTACTCTTTATGAGGCAATTTGCCAACTGTGAAGTATCTTTGACAATATAATGTTAGGATCCTAATATTGTATCCCAAGTACTAAAAGAAGGGAATATATTTATTCTACTATTTTAGTAGATCCATAAACGGGAAGAATGACAAACATATAAGTTGAGCAATTTGAAAAAAATGCTATGATCTGAATTTAGGGTATTCAGGAATTCAATTTTTTGAAATCCTGCTAAATAAAATTTTTCTCACTGTGACTCTGAATATAGAAAACACCATTTAGAATTACTAGATTCTAAGTGCTCAAATCTTTCTACTTGATGTTAGAAAAGAATTTTAAACATTTGTCAGCCTTTGCTATGTTATCATCCAATATTATATCTTAAGTTTGTTCTGTGTGTCTACCAAAACTCAGCTCTCTTCACACCTCCTGTGGTCCATATTGAGAGAAGCCATCATCTCTTGCTTTGGGCTTCCCTACATCATCTTGCCGGCCACATCAAGAATGCAAGGCTCTGGTCACTCTATACAAAAGCTACGTCTCAGGGTTGAGTTTGAAACCTCAGTGAGATGAGGTTACACCTCCCATAAGACAAAAACTAGGCTTCCTTCCGCTTACCGTGAAAGTGGCAGGTTCGTCAAGCTCAGCGTCCCTCTCCTGTAAGGAGAGGTACACTCAGGTACAAGCACCCACCCAGGACCATGTGCTCCACTCCCTTGTGCAACTCTGGGACATGGAGCTGTGGCGAACACTTTCGCTCTAACCAAAAAAAATTGTATCTCTGATCCAGGAGTCTCATGTCCTCTGCCTTTTGAGAAGGTAGCGGTAAGCAAGAAAAAAAGCTGCCTTGTTAGCTTGTAAATAGGATAAAATCTTAGACCACTTACAGTTCTTGACAGTACTATGGAAGAAGTGCTAACAATTACACATCTCCCCTCCTCCAAAATAGATCCCATACTGAACTGAAGCAGTTATTAAGCTGTTAAATGGAGGAAAGTATTAAAAGAAGAATCAGAAAAGAACTGGGACTGTGGCTAGAAGGGTTGGCCAAAGCTATACACTGCTGTGGGAATTCTGAGTAGACTCATTGTTAAAGACAAACTCCATGACTGTGGTTGAGGTCAGACCTGCTTTCCTCTTTCAGGAAAAGTATCAAAATCCATATTTTGTGCCTCTTACAAATATTTTGTTAATTTATTTATTCAGTGTTTGTTTATTGAAAGGTCTGGACAAGATTCAGAGAAAATTTTCATATTCGTTTATTTTTTTTAATTTTACAATGTAATTTGGAGATTCATCCACACCAATGCACAGAGGTATTCTCATTCCCTTTTTCATTCATCCTTTTTATGAGAAATTTTTTTAAAAGACTTTCATTGGCCCAGGTTAGTTGGTATTCTAGCTTCTATTCTAGTTATTTACACTCTAAATAAAGTTATTTCACACTCTAAATGAAATTATCTTTCTCCTGTTCTGCATCTTTCATATGTTCACAGGCACCTTTCAGGTTCTCCTGCATTCCACTTCAGTTACACCTTTATTCTCTATCTCCTTGTCTACAATACTAGCATTATATTTGTGAATTATTATTGCATTTGTATAATTGCGAGGGATTTGATTTAGGTCATATCTGAATGGTCTAGTGGCTTTCCCCACTTTCTTCAATTTAAGTCTTAATTTTGCGATAAGGAGTTCATGATTTGAGTCAAAGAGCTTCTGAACTTGTTTTTGCCAACGGTATAGAGATTCTCCATCTTTGGTCGCAAAAAATACAATCAATCTGATTTCAGCATTGACCATCTGGTGATGTCCATGTGTAGAGTCTTCTCTTGTGTTGTTGGAGATGGGTGATTGCTATGACAAGTGCATTCTCTTGGCAAAACTCTGTTAGCCTTTGCCCTGCTTCATTTTGTACTCCAAGGCCAAATTTGCCTGTTACTCCAGTTATCTCTTGACTTTCTACTTTTGCGTTCCAGTTCCCTGTGATGAAAAGGACATCTTTTGGGGGTGTTAGTTCTAGAAGGTCTTGTAGGTGTTCATAGAACCATTCAACTTCAGCTTCTTCAAGATTAGTGGTTGGGGCATAGACTTGGATTACTGTGATACTGAATGGTTTGCCTCAGAAACAAGCAGAGATCATTCTGTCCTTTTTGAGACTGCACCCAATTATGGCATTTTGGACTCTTTTGTTGACTATGAGGGCTACTCCATTTTTTCTAAGAGATTCTTGCCCACAGTAGTAGATATAATGGTCATCTGAATTAAATTCACCCATTTCAGTTCATTTTAGTTCACTGATTCCTAAAATGTCGATGTTCACTCTTTCCATCTCCTGTTCGACCACTAACGATTTACCTTGATTCATGGACCTAACATTCCAGGTTCCTATGCAATACTGTTCTTTACAGCATCGGATTTTACTTCCATCACCAGTAACATACACAACTGGGTGTTGTTTTCGCTTTGGCTCTGTCTCTTTATTCTTTCTGGAGTTATTTCTCCACTCTTCTCCAGTAGCATATTGGGCACCTACCGACCTGGGGAGTCCATTTTCCAGTGTCATATCTTTTTGCCTTTTCTTACTGTTCATGGGGTTCTGAAGGCAAGAATGCTGAAGTGGTTTGCCATTCTTTTCCCCAGTGGACCAGGTTTTGTCAGAACTCTCCACCATGACCTGTGCATCTTGGGTGGCCCTACACGGCATGGCTCATAGTATCATTGAGTTAGACAGGCTGTGGTCCATGTGATCAGATTGGTTAGTTTTCTGTGATTGTGGTTTTCATTCTGTCTGCCCTCTGAAGGAGAAGGATAAGAGGCTTAGGGAAGCTTCCTAATGGGAGAGACTGACTGTGGAGGAAACTGGGTCTTGTTCTGATGGGTAGGGCTATGCTCAGTAAATCTTTAATCCAATTTTGTGTTGATGGGTGGGGCTGTGTTCTCTCCCTGCTGCTTGACCTGAGACCAAACTACGGTAGAAGCTGAAGATAATGGCGACCTCCTTCAAAAGGTCCCATGCATGCACTGCTGCGCTCAGTGCCTCCAACCCTGCAGCAGGCCACTGCCGACCCACACCTCCACCAGAGGCTCCTGGACACTCACAGGCAAGTCTGGGTCAGTCTCTTGTGGGGCCACTGCTCCTTTCTCCTGGGTCTTGCTGAGCACAAGATTTTGTTTGTGTCCTCCATGAGTCTGTTTCCCCAGGCCTGTGCAACTTCTGTAATCAAACCCCACAGGCCTCCAAAGTCAAATTCCCTGGGGGTTCTCAATCCCTTTGTCAGATTCCCAGATTGGGAATCTGTTCATCCTAGAACTTTCTTAACAATGCCACAGTTTATTTGGTATGGCTGTTCTACAGTTTGTGGGTCATTTGCTTGCTGGCTGTATGGCAGGGTTAATGGCATCCTCCAAGAGGACTTTGGTCACACCCAGGTCTGCTGCACCCAGAGCCCCTGCTCCTCTGGCAGGCCACTACTGACCCGCACCTCCACAGGAGATATTCAAACACTCAAATGCAGGTCTGGCTCAGTCTCTTGGGGTTGCCTGGTGCAGGAGATTATTCTTATAGACAGAGTGCCTGCCTGAAGAACTATGAATGGAGGTTCATGACATTGTACAGGTGGCACTAATTAAGACCATTCCCACGAAAAAGAAATGCAAAAAGGCAAAATTACTGTCTGAGGAGGCCTTACAAATAGCTGAGAAAAGAAGAGAAGCTAAAGGCAAAGGAGAAAAGGAAAGATATACCCATTTGAATGCAGAGTTCCAAAGAATTGTAAGGAGAGATAAGAAGGGCTTCCTCACTGATCAATGCAAAGAAATAGAGGAAAACAATACAATGAGAAAGACTAGAGATCTCTTCAAGAAAAGTAGAGATACCAAGGAAACATTTCATGCAAAGATGGGCACAATGAAGGACAAAAATGGTATGGACCTAACAGAAGCAGAAGATATTAAGAAGAAGTGGCAAGAATACACAGAAGAACTCTACAAAAAAGATCTTCATGACCCAGATAATCACAATGGAGTGATCACTCACCTAGAGCCAGACATTCTGGAATGCGAAGTCAAATGGGCCTTAGGAAGCCTCACTACAAAGCTAGTGGAGGTGATGGAATTCCAGTTGAGCTATTTCAAATCCTAAAAGATGATGCTCTGAAAGTGCTGCACTCAATATGCCAGCAAATTTGGGAAACTCAGCAGTGGCCACAGGACTGGAAAAGCTTAGTTTTCATTGCAATCCAAAAGAAAGGCAATGCCAAAGAATGCTCAAACTCCACACAATTGCACTCATTTCACACGCTAGCAAAGTAATGCTCAAAATCTTCCAAGCCAGTCTTCAACAGTACTTGACTCATGAAATTCCAGATGTTTAAGCTGGATTTAGGAAAGGCAGAGGAACCAGAGATCAAATTGTCAACATCCACTGGATCATTGAAAAACAAGAGAATTCCAGAAAAGTATCTGCTGCAGCTTTATTAACTATGCCAAAGTGTTTGACTGTGTGGACCACAACAAACTGTGGAAAATTGTTCGAGAGATGGGAATACCAGACCACCTGACCTGCCTCCTGAGAAATCTGTATGCAGGTCAAGAAGCAACAGTTAGAACTGGACATGGAACAACAGATTGGTTCCAAATTGGGAAAGGACTATATCAAGGCTGTATACTGTCACCCTGCTTACTTAACTTATGTGCAGAGTACATCATGAGAAATGCTGGGCTGGACAAAGCACAGACTGCCAGGAGAAATATCAATAACCTCAGGTAGGCAGATGACACCACCCTTAAGGCAGAAAGGGAAGAAGAACTAAAGAGCCTCTTGATGAAAGTGAAAGAGGAGAGTGAAAAATTTGGCTTAAAACACAACATTCAGAAAACTAAGATCATGGCATCCTGTCCCATCACTTCATGGCAAATAGATGGGGAAACAGTGGAAACAATGGCAGACTTTATTTTGGGGGGCTCCAAAATCACTGCAGATGGCAACTGAAGCCATGAAATTAAAAGATGCCTACTCCTTGGAAGGAAAGTTATGACCAAACTAGGCAGCATATTAAAAAGTAGACACATTACTTTGCCAACAAATGTCTGTCTAGTCAAGGCTATGGTTTTTCCAGTAGTCATGATGGATGTGAGAGTTGGACTATAAAGAAAGCTGAGTGCCTAAGAATTGATGCTTTTGAACTGTGGTGTTGGAGAAGACTCTTGGGAGTCCCTTAGACTGCAAGGAGATCCAACCAATCCATCCTAAAGGAAATCAGTCCTAAATATTTATTAGAAGGACTGATGTTGAGGTTGAAACTCCAATACTTTGGCCACCTGATGCAAAGAACTGACTCACTGGAAAAGACCCTGAAGCTTGGAAAGGTTGAAGGCAGGAAGAGAAGGGGTGACCGAGAATGAGATGGTTGGATGGCATTACTGACTCAATGGACATGAGTTTGAGCAAGCTCCTGGAGTTGGTAATGGACAGGGAAGCCTGATGTGCTGCAGTCTATGGGGTCAAAAAGAGTCAGACACAACTGAATGACTAACTGACTTACTAATTTTATTTGGAAAATACAACTATTACATTGTCTGCACATCTTAGACTTCCCCTGATCAGAAAGCTGCCCACATCTGGGTGATCCTCTTTTATTTACACATAACTCAGTTGTTCAACAGATATTTATTGAGCAACTTCCATCTGCCGTAGATTATTATAAGAGCTAGAAATCAGCTGTGAACAAGACAGAAAGCAGCCTATTCTGGTCACGTTTTGGAAATAGATGGTCAGGAAGTAAGCAATAAATGCATGTTCTTATATATGGAAAAATAAAATAGGATAATTGGATAGGGCATGCAAGGGCAAAAAGTATTTTATATTAGATGCTTGTAGAAAGTGTCTCTGAGGTGATGTTATAACTGACTCTTGGAAGCTGAAAGAAAAGCCAGACACATGTGTCCCCATGGATAAAACATTCTAGGAAGAGGAAACCAAAGGACAAGGAAATAGCTGGCCTATCTCAAGGACAGATAAAGTCAGAAAGGCCAGAGAAAGGGAGAGAAATGTGAGGTCGACCAGATCTCCTCCCTATACTCTGGAGTTAAGACCCAAGAGCAACTAAGACTATGACCAAAATCATTAGGAGTGCTATGAACAAAATCATGAACTGCCCAACATTCTGTGTTCCCCTACCTACCTTAGAATTGTTAGGTCACCAGAAAGCAGAGTCCCAGGATGACTTTGTGCCAGTGTCTTAGCAATGGATATTCACCAACTTTACAAAGAATCATAAGACGTACTACATCACTTTTGTTTTTCCCATCTTGTCATGTCATGACCAGCATAGTAATATGTCCAGAAGTATAAATAACAAAGCAAGCATAGGAATTAATCCTATGGATACCAGATAATGGTGTTAGGGAATTAATATTGGTATTGATGATTAAATTGCATCAGAAGAATGCCAGAACAGAATATATGACCCCTTGAGCACTAGGATAGAAGTTATAATAGGAGATGAGAGAGAAACCATCCTTCAGGGAACCAGCATCAGGTCCTGCAAGAACACTGGGGTGCCTGTTTATGTACAGAAGAAACCCACAATCTTGAGAAGCAATTATCCTCCAATTAAAAATAAATCTTTTAAAAGAATTCTGAAAAACATAATAGAAAATTTCCAACCTAAGAAAAAAAAGAGTATTAGGGATTTAACTCAGGAAAGGGTGTTATTTAGAGAACAAGAGGGGTAGCAGGCAAACTTAGTCACTCCCTCTCTCTCTTGGACCAGTCTTTTCACTGGAAGAGAACTGAGTGCCAAATATTTTTGTTAAGACATTAAAGCTTACTTTGGGTCTTACACAACTAAATTAGCTGAAGAAGATGAACAGCTCTTTTACTATATTTAGTTGTTGTTAAGCATTATCTTAGGGCTTCCCTGGTGGCCCAGGGGTAAAGAACTCACTTGACAACCCAGGAGAGGTGGATTCTATCTCTAGGTTGGGAAGATCCTCTAGAGTGGTAAACGGCAACCCAACTCCAGTATTCGTGCCTGGGAAATCCCATGCACAGAGGAGCCTAGTGGGCTACTGTTCATGGGGTCACAGAGTCAGACACAACTTAGCGACTAAACAACAAACATTATCTTAACTGGCAAGCAAATTTTAAAACCAGAAATCATTTACCCCATAATTCTATTCCTTTAATAAAATTTAATTCAATAAAAAACTTAACTTATTTCCATTTCCAGTCTTTTTACCTAGACACACTTATAGGTAATAGTGTCATAATGGTTTTATAGATAACAGTCTCATAACTTTTAACATTGGGGGTTTTTTGAGGGGAGGAGAAAGTTGGTTCCATTTCTGGTCATCTGAGATGAAATAGACTAGACTGTCTGGGTGGAACACAACTCTGGCTTTTAAATTTTCACAGCGGAATGACAACCCTGCCTTCTGTTCACCTTTTCTCTAAGCATGTGGTTCTCACTTTTATCAGCAACATAGACTCCATGCAGAACAAGTGCTTGTCAGAGAAATTGACTGCATCTAAAAGCTCTTATATCTAATATATCCAACAGGACAGAGTTGAATAGGTAAGCACACCACCTATTTTTTTCCCCAAGCTTTACCTTGGTATTGTTAGATCAATAGGAAATGCAGTCCAGAATCACACTCTCTCTGCTCTTCATTTCACACTATATTCTTTATAAAGAGTTAATATTGGAAGATTTCAGGCAAGAAGTGCCTTTGTCCCTTTATTACTGTGAACTAGATTTACCTATGAAAAGAGATTCACACTGTAAATGTGTTGTGAGATTTGGTTGCAGAAAAATGTTGCTTTCTGCAGAGCTTTTTTACATGTTTCCTGTTTTGAAAAATTAAGCCATTAAATGAGGTGACCCAGCGACCTTGTGATTTGGCTCAGCTGCTTCGAAAGTCAGCCACGTTGTGACCCAATATAGCAAATATTTCACCTCAGATTATCTGTTAACATTTCTTCCTGCTCTTTATAAATAGTTCTAGTTTTCATCATTAATTTTGTACTGCTAACTTTTACAAGTCACATTAAATCCTCTATAATTCTGTTTAATGCCTACCAAGGGAGTGGCACGTACTCTACTCTACCAAAGTAACCCTTATGTCCCAGAGAATCAGTATTTCTCACCAAAGGATCCAAGCCTTCAGCAACATCATTACAACTCTTTTTTTTTTTTAATGTTTTTAAGATTCTTTATTGAATTTGTTACAGTATTGCTTCTGTTTTATGTTCTGTTTTTTTGGCCACAAGGCATGTCGGACCTTAACTCCCTGACCAGGGATTGAATATGCACCCTCTGTCTGCATTGGAAGGCAAAGTCTTAACCACTGGACTGCCAGGGAAGTCCCTTCATTGCAACTTTCTAACTAGAGAAAGAAGGACATTCTTGCAGGAATATTACTTAAACAAATATGGTGAAAATATATTCCCTGTAGCAGTGAATATATGCCTGATCATAGAGAAGGATTGGTGGGAAATAGTGAAGCAGGTAGCTAGAGAGACATCAGGGTCAATCTGTAGAACACTTTGAACATCAAGCTTATGAGTTTAATTTCCTGTAATTTTTGAATAGGAAAGAAACTGATGAAATTATCTGGATGGTTTTGACCAAGATAGCACCATTAATATATCTACATCTTTCTGGAGGAGAGATTGTTTGTTGTATGGGATGTTGAGCGTTCACTTTTAGATATTAAATTTTAACTCCTGGTAGACTATCTTGGTGGAAATGTCCAATCAGTGCTGAGATAGGCATCTGGAACTTGCTATTGATATTAGAGAGATGGATTTGGGAATTATCTGCATAGAGGAGCATTAGAGAAGCAAGGAGGAGAGATGAATGACCTGGGCTCTTTCTCCTTCAATGAACATTTATAATAACCCCAGGGAGCTGTTAAATTCAAAAAGAAGATCAGGTTCTGCTAAACTAGAGGGCATGGGGAGACAATAGGGCACTTGAATGCCCTCAAAATGACACCTTCCTCTCAGCCCAACAAATAGGCTAAGATTAGAATAGTCTTTTGTCACTTCATTACTAGGACTAAAGAGGTCATGAACAGTTTTTTTTTTTTTACAAAAGGGTAATAAATAATGAAGCTGAGATGCTGAACCAAGAAGAAAATGTACGTTATCTATAAACTGAGAAAACAAATTCTTTAGAGAAGAACAAAAAAGCAATACTGCCAACTCAGCTGGGAGAAAATGAATAGGAGGCAGTGCCTCAAGGTTGTTCAGTGACATGCTTAAATTGCAAGTATTACCCAATGCCAAGAGAAATAAGTTCACGCTGCTAAAATCGGCCCTCTGTTAAAATCACTTGAGAGAATAGGAGGAAAGAGAAAAATAAAGATAACACTGGCACCTTCATATTAAAGGTAAGACCTTTGGGAAGTAGGACCCAGGCATCATAAATGAGCAATGTAAGTTAAATTCAAAAATAGCCTGTTTATAATGGTATGTTGTCAGAACTGGTTAGCCTGAAGTGGGCTGGGTGTAAAAGAGAATGGTGCAGAAAGGGAAGCTCAGTGTGACCTATGGAAAGATGAGCATTCACATGAAGGGATGAAGCTATAGGGGATAAACTGTAGAATTAAGGGACACAATGACAGGTCAAAGAGTTTGGGCCCCACCCTGAAGGTAATGGGATTCACTGGAAATTTGTAAGGAAGGGGAATAACAGATTCCTGTTTGTGTTGGAAGGGGGGACTCAAGGGCAGGTACATACAGCACCTGGAGTGAGCCAGAGACCAGCAGAGGGAGACCAGCTAGAGGTCTTGCAATAAGGTGGACAAGCACCGCTGAGGATTTGCCCTAGGAAACCACTGGGGAACAAGAGTGGTGTAGGAAGAAGGGTTGTTCTTACTGCTGTTTAGTTGTTAAGTCATATCCCACTCTTCTGTCATCCCATGGACTGTAGCCACTAGGCTCCTCTGTCCATGGAATTTTCCAGCAAGAATACTGGAGTGGGTTGCCATTTCCTCCTCCAGGGGATCTTCCCAACCCAAGGATTGAACCCACTTCTGCATTGGCAGGAGGATTCTTTACCACCGAGCCTCCACAGGAAGCCTGGGAAGAAGGGATACTAATCATTATTCCTTTAGTAGAGTCTTGGACTTTAGGAAAAATGGTGTATACGATCAACCCCGCTTAGCTAAATAACTCTAAGTAAACTCCAGGGTTAATGTGGAGCTCAAGAAAGGATGCTGATGCATGAACTGTTGTCCTCAGTTTCATCTTTCTTTGGAGAGTTTTTCTTTTGATTCTAATGTTCCCAATACACAGGTCCAAAGGATATGGAATCTGTTGATGGAAATTCAAAACTGAAATCTTGAACTTCCCTGGCGGCACAGTAGTTAACAATACACCTGCCAGTGCAGGAAACATGGGCTCAGTCCATGATCCAGGAAGATCCCATATGCTGTGGGGACAACAAATCCTGTGTGCAACTGGGCCCACACGCCCTAGAGCCCATACTCCTCGACAAGAGAAAGCACCACGATGAGAAGCCCATACACCCCGACTAGAGACAGCCCACCTACAGCAATGAAAACCGCGTACAGCCAAAAATAAATAAAGAAATAAAATTTAAAATTTTTTAAAAGCTCCAAAGTGGAAATCTTAAGAGAGACACCAGGTCTAAGCTCAGTCCCTGAAATAAGTCTTCAGGTGAGATCACAACTGTGTAGGAAAGTTTAGCACTTGGATGCATATGATCTGAGTCAAGTTCAAACCCTAACTCACCTAAATATTTTTATGACCTTAGTCAGGTCCTCAGATGCTTTAAATCAGTAATATGTGAAGCAAAGTGAGGCTGAGACAACTTAGACATAATATTTGGGAAGCAAATGACACTACATGGGCACATATAAGTTAGTGGTTTAGGTTGGCTGCTGGCAAGAGAGTTCCAACTCCAGTAGATTAAACACACAAAGATGTATTCTCTGGAAAAGATGCCCAGGGGTAGGCAGTATAAGGCTGGTGTGACAACTCCAGAAGTCTTTAGGGGCCCAGATACCTCCTATTTTCAATCCTCGAAGTCACCACATAGACAAGATGGCCGCCGGGCACAATGGAGGAAGAATTCAACTCTACCTTCTGGAAGCCTGTTCAGGTGTAACTTTCATTTACCCTTCTTTGACCAGAAATTAGTCACAGAGCACCCCCCTCCCCACCACCACCACCACCACCTAACTGCAAAGTAAGCTGGAAAATCTAATTTTTCAGCTGGGCACCTTGCCCTGAGTTCTTTTATAAAAAAGGAAGAACTGACATTTGATAAGTACTGTCTGTAACAACTTTTATTAATTATTAGTCTCCTTCTCTTCCAATATAAAAACATTCAACATGGAATTTAATATCATATACTTAATTTTTATTGATCAATGGCATACTAAATGGGCAAACAAAGCATAGTTCTGCATCTTTTACAAAATTATTAATACATCATTCAAAGTGTTCACTATTCTTTGACTTAGGCAATAAATTAGTGTCAGATCCAAAAAAAAAAAAATCCATCTCTTCCGATTAAAGAGATATTCTGGTTTGTTTTCTATTTTATCATATAAGAGCTATACCTTTTTATTTTTTCCTATTTTGCTTTGGCTTATCATTTTGCACTTCATTTCAACACAAATCTTAGTCTAAATTTCCAATACAATCATCACCAATTATTTTCTTAATTGGTTCTTGTACTTTTGCTCATTTAAAATTCTTAGAGAATATGCTCTTCAGATTCTTTTGAGCGTTTAAAAAGGTTGAGGTAACAAACCCAAAGGTCAGCACTAGTTCAGAGCTCCTTTGAATTGTTCTTCAGCTCCAGTGCTTAAATAATTAAGAGAGAGCTGAAAAACTTAGTTTCCAAAGCACTTTATGAAAAGAACTACTGGTAAGCTAATGCCAGTGCTCTCTCAAGATGTAAGAATACAATAGCTTTCATGCATTTCAAATATGATGCTACTGAGTAGGGAAAACACACTAGAGTGAAAATCCATCACAATTTTCCAGAACTGGAATTCTGGTTGCAGTGAAATACTTTAAAGGAACTAAATCTAACTTAACAAGAAACAGGAATTGCTATGTGACAACATTTAGGAAAAAATGGACATTTGAGAGAGGAAAAAAAATCACAAGAGGACTGGAAAAAATTGTAAGATAAAAAGCAGAATGTGACCTATGATGCTATTTAGAGGGCAAAATGCTGAAAAGCTAACAGAGGAAGATTACTCAGTGGCCATGGCTTTAAGATAACAAAAAGCAAAATAGTAGGATTCATCTAGTTAGGGCAAGTGAAGACATTTCTTTTTTTCACAGCTGCCCACTGTCAGAGAGAATATATTAAGAGATGAAGAGATAAGATGACACCAAAAAGTGAGTTCTGATCATTTTCAACTAGAAAGAAAACCAATTTTGAAAAATGAATTCACTATCCTTTCTCTTCAACTCATGTCTAACCTGATTTCCCCCATGCACTCGAACTCCCTATTTTCTCCAAATTAACCTGTTTGCTCTCAGACACGCGCTGTGAAAACCTTCATGTGCCGTGTGCATCCTTGCCCTTGCCTCTTTCCTCAACATTTTCCTCCCTGGGAAAGTCTCACGTAGCTGTATCTTAACCACCCTCTCAGGACCAGCTAAAACACTGTATTTTCAACAGCTTCTGCCCTCATTATTATCTTTTCTTTAAATTCTCCTGCAACTGGGTCTGCCAACAATAAAGCCTGTGCACAGACTAATAGCCTTTGAAGTTCTTTTACATGTGTTTGTCTTTTACTGAAAGAGAGGTCACCTGGCATGGAAACCACATCCCACGTTCTGATGACACAACTGTGCCTGAGGCAAAAGCTAGCACAGACAAAGGCCACTGCAGTGAGAGCCCAGCGTTTTCTGCATGCCTCTCTTTCTCCTTCTCTCTTTGCATACAGTTATTACCTCTCCTAGCAACATTCTGTAACTGGTACTTGCCCATCTTTTGATTTTCTTGGTGGCTCTCCTCCTTGAGAACCAAAACATAAAGGAAAGAGAGAGGTGAGTTGAGAGGCTTATATCTCAAAGACTGATTTGGCTTTGTTCTAAAGTACTTTGCCCTTTGACACCCTCTGAAGGATCTTCTGGCTCCTGCTATGGGATTCTAACAGTTTCATTGCCATTGTATTTGGTATTTGCGAGGAAGTCGGGGATCCATTGTATTCTATGTCCTCTTCCCTTTAATGTGTGTGTGTCTGTTAAGTTGCTTCAGACCTGTTCAACTCTTTGTGACCTTATGGACTGTAACCCACCAGGCTCTTCTGTCCATGGGCTTCTCCAGGCAAGAATACTGGAGTGGGGTGGCATGCCCTCCTCCAGGGGATCTTCCCGACCCAGATCGAACACCTCTCTCATTATGTTTCCTGAATTGGCAGGCGGGTTCTTTATCACTAGTGCCACCTGGGAAGCTTTTTCCTTTATATCATTCCACAAATATTGACTGAGCACCTACAACATCTCCAAGGAATCATCCTCCATCCTAGGGATATAGCACTGCGTCACACAATCAAGCCCCTGTCGTGGGGTGACTAGCAGCCCCCTCCAAAGGATAAGTCCACCTGGAACCTACACATTCAATCTTATTTGGAAAAGGAGTCTTTGCAAGGCAATTCAGTGAAGGCTTTTGAGATAAGATCATTCTGAGTTAGGATGGGTCATAAATCCAGTAACAAGTCTTTAGAAGAGAAGGGGAAGCAGAGACAGACATGGAGCAGAAGCACAGGGAAGCAGGTCATGAGACGATGGAGCAGAGGTCCCAGTGATGCATGCGTGCAACACCAGGCATGTCAGCAGCTGCCAGAAGCTAGGGCAGGCAAGGAAGGATTCTCCCTGAGAGATGTCAGGGGGAACCAAGCGCTGACAACACCTTGAGTTTAGATTTCTGGCTGCCAGAACCGTAGGAGAATATACTTCTGTTGTTTTAAGCCAATAAGTCTGCAATCATTTGTTTCAGCAGCCCTAGACAATGAATGCACCCTCCCACGGCACTTATCATTATAGTGAAGAGACAAAATAAACTACCAGGAGAGTGCAATCTAGTGAAAGGTAAGCCCATAAAGAAAACAAAACAGGCAAAGTGAAAGATGTCACCAAGAGCCATCTAAGATTAGAGAGTGAAAAAGACTATTTAATCTCTTTTAGTACTTCCTGGGAAAGAATATTTGGAAAAAATTATGATGTCCAAATTAATTATTTGTTAAGTAATTTTTCCATGTGCCTTTTTAAAGAGTATTTTCTTCTGGTCCTTTTAAGGTATAAGTGAGATGTTAGCTTTTCCAGGTATCTGGCCTAGGGCATCATTAACACTTATCTAGTGACCTGTAATAGACAATACAGATTACTCTGATTGGTGGCCATAGCATCTAGCTTAAGACTAAAATAACACACTTATTCAGGAAATAGAGAACAAATGTTATCACAATTAAACATCATCCACATTATATTCTTCATATAACAAGCAACTGAGTACCCATTGTTTTCATGGTATTTTGCAAATGTTGCAGGTACAAAAAATACTATAGACATGACCTTGCACTAATGGAGTCTTCTGTCTATGGGGAAATACTGACATTAAATAAGTAATTTCAAGTAAAAAGTGTTAGTTGCTTAGTTGTGTCCAACTCTTTGTGACCACGTGGACTGTAGCCCACCAGGCTCCTCTGTCCACAGAATTTTCCAGGCAAGAATGCTGGGGTGTGTAGCCATTCCCTTCTCCAGGGTATCTTCCTAACCCAGGGATTGAATCCAAGTCTCCTACATTGCAGGCAGATTCGTTGGTGGCTCAGATGGTAAAGAATCTGAGGTGGGGATCATATGGAGATACAAACAGTAAAGTTATCCCTGGATCATATATTTCCTTTATTTGTCAGACATTTTCTAAGGGCCCACTACATGCCAGGCATGGTTTTAGTCACCTGGGGGAAAAAATTAATGAGTAAATCAGGCCAAGATCCCTGTTATTATATGGATCCACCTACCAAGGGAGCCAGGCCATAACAGACCCAAGCAAATGAATATTAGTATTTTACGATAGGTAAGTGCCATCCATGGGAAAAGAAAGACGTTGAGAAGTGTAAGTAATATTTGGGGGTGACAGGTAGGAAACAAGCTTGCCATTTATATAGGAAGGTCAGGGAGAGTATTGTTGAGAAGGTGACATGTGAGCAAAGATTTGAAGGAAATGATGAAATTAGCCCAGCATACATGTGAGCAAAGAGAATTCCAGCCAATACAAAGGCCCAACAGCAGAGTGTACCAGGCTTGTCCAAGAGACACCAAGGAGACCAATGTGGTTGAAATGGAGGGGATAAGGTAAGAGGAGTGAGAGGCAAGATCAGAGATGTAACGTGGGACCAGATCCTAAATAGGACCTTGTAAGCTATCATGACACTTACCTCTCTCATAATGGACAGAGAGCCACCATGAGAAGCGCTATTTCTTTATCTTCCCAGTTACTTCAAGCTTCAACTTGAATGTGACTCCTAACTTGATTATCAGAGATATTTCTGTTGCCTACAGAAAGTGTATAATTATTTCCACCTAAAAACCACACAGATTCTTCTCCTTTCCCCTGGTGCTACCCACATACAATCGAGGGAAATTGAATCCCAGTGAATAGAAGGGCTTGCCAGAACTCTGACAGGAAACTGGCGTTAATGCATTTATGCCAGGTGAAAGAATAAAGCCCATTCATAAATCAAAGGGAGCTAATTTGAAAATGTCACCTAGCCCAGCATCATTCTGGGAATGATGCTGGGAAGGAATGGGAGTGAAGATGAACGGTCTTCCAATTGACAGGTAGGAGGGAGGACATCTGAGCACCAAGTCACATAGCCAGTGCTTTTCATCCTGTCAAGTGTATGAGGTAAAACTGGGCTAACAGAACATTTTTCACTTTGAACAGGACTTTGAGGAAAATGTAAACTTAAATATGAAGAAAAGGGAATTTCTCCTTGTTTGGAAAGCCATTCAATAGCATGTTGCTTAGTTGCTAAGTCATGTCTGACTCTTTTGTGACCCCATGGACAGTAGCTCATTAGGCTCATCTGTCCATGAGATTTCCCAGGAAGAATCCAGGAGTGGGTTGCCATTTCCTTCTCCAGGGAATCTTCCTGACCCAGGGATCTAACTTGTGTCTAATGCATCACAGGGTGTTTCTTTATCACTGAGCCACCAGTCAAAAGCATGCTGCAACAAGAAAACAAAGGGACTCACAAGACAATCAGCCTTTGGTGCTGTTCTTCAGATGAAAGTTCTGAGAGATACAGGACTGCCGTACTTGTCCAGAGGAGAGCCATTAGATAAGCAAGGAGATCAAACCAGTCAATCCTAAAGGAAATCAGTCCTGAATATTCATTGGAAGGACTGATGCTGAAGCTGACACTCGAATACTTTGGCTACCTGATGCAAAGAGCTGACTCATTGGAAAAGACCTTGATGCTGGGAAAGATTGAAGGCAGGAGGAGAAGGGGACGATAGAGATGGTTGGATGGCATCACTGACTCGATGGACATGAGTTTGAGTAAACTCCGGGAGCTGGTGATGGACAGGGAGGCCTGGCATGCTGCAGTCCATGGGGTCGCAAAGAGTTGGACATGACTGAGTGACTGAACTGAACTGACTGAAGGAAAAGAATTGTACACAAGTTCTAGTATCCACTCAAAGTACACACCTTGAACCAGAAACTCATGATGCAATTTTCTTCTTCAAATAAAATAATGATCGATACTCTCTACAATGACATAACTGAAAACCAGGGAAACACCTGATAGGAACTGGAAATACAGAAGTAGATCTCAGGTGAGTAGCCTCTTACACCCAGGTATCGTGACCCAGTATCGGCTGCCTAACCTACACTACATTCTCAAAGCAGGTTTAACTATCTTAAGACACTGTTTTGCTTCCAGTTATAAATAAATAAGTCCTGGGGATATAATGTACAGCATGATGACTTCAGTTACTAACACTGTATTGTATGTCTGAAAGTTGCTAAGACAGTAAATCTTAAAAGTTCTGATCATGCAAAAAAATGTGTGCCTATGTGTGGTCATAGATGTTAGCTAGATTTATTGTGGTGATCATTTCACAACACATATAAATATTAAATTATTATACACCTGAAAACAACATAATGTTATATATTAGTTATATCTGAATTTTTAAAAAAAGATATATTTGTATTTTTAGCAAAACTCCCTATAAATTCTTAACCTTATGGGGGGTAGGGCAGTGGAGAGAGGTACTGTGTTTTGGTTTTATCTGAACTATAACTCCTATAGCTGTGAACAATAAAAAAAAAAAAATCCCCCAAAATACAGACTTTTCTAAACAAAAGTCCTGGAGATTATCTTAGACAATACTATCATTTCATTGAGGAAACCAAGCTCACTAGACAGTATATGAAAGAGTTCCATGTCTCTGTTAACCTGCTGGTGTTTTTAAGAGGTGAATTTTGAAGAAGTCAAAGAGCTAGAAACTCTGCTTAATTTGTTTCTTCTGGTGTTAAAGTGAATTCAGTTCCAAATGGGCAGTTGCACTCCAGAACTCCAGGAGGCATCATTCATCCTGCAGCCACAGCATCGCTCCTCCTGGAATTCTGCAGTGCAGAGCCTCAGCAGAGCTCCTCAGTGGTCCTTCCCAGAAGTCTCCGTAGTTATTAGTCTTGGCTTAGCTAAAAAGATGCATTGATGTTCAGTATAGACTTTAAAATGAACTGCTTTTACTTCAAACTCTTTCAGAAGTTGGTTAAGTGCAAAGTTTGACTAAAGCAAAATAAGAGTTATTCAGAAGACATTATCTCTGCAGGGGAGGAAAAAAACCCTTCCTCTACCTTACTAGGTTCTCTGGTTGGAGTTCTGGAAATTAAATTGACAAAAAACAGATTAATAAGAAAGAGATGATAGTTTATTAATACATGCAGCACACATACACTCAGGAAAAACTGACAAGTAACTCAAAGGGGTGTTTAGAATTTGGGGCTTATAGAACATCTTAACAAAGAAAAATGCATTTGTAGAGAAGTGACAAGATAGAGAAAAGGGGTTTAGCTTTTGGGGGGCAGAAACTATGGGAAGGTAAGAATACGGAGGGAACTGATGGAAGATGAGGGTTATTTTACTAAGGTTTGTTGTGAAGGTTCCTCTGGCTTCTTCTCTGGCCTGATAGGAGTCTAGAGTTGTCTTCCATGACTAAGAACCTAAGGGTGGTCCTCCTCTTCCTGGTATGAGAGAGTGAGACCCCTCTACAAGTGGAAATATTGTCCTGCTTTCAGGTAAATGAGAGGAGAGTTTTTTGAAATCTACTGTTTCTCAGTTGTCTTCAGCTCAAAATAACCTTTATATCAATGTGATATGTTTGAGGGTGACACATTCTGATTCCCCTCTTTTTCTAGCTGAATAGTTGACAACCATGGTGAATAGGAGATCATGGTCTCCACAGGCAGAAATTATCTCTTCTTCTTTTCCTACTTCCAACATCCCTATTCAGGCTGCCCTTAGCCAGGTCTATCACTATAGGTTCTTCAACATGATCCATAGTTGCTTCCCTAGCCTCATCTCCAAGTACTTCTTGCTTTGCTTTTCCTATTTTATTAACACCAAACTGTAGTTCCCTATAACTACCTTTCTGTTTTCTGCCTCTAAACTTTGCTCATATTGTTTCCTTTGCTTAGAACACCCTCCCCCTCATTCATCACTCAGCCAACTCTCATCCATCTCTCAGGACTAAGATCAGATCTCACCCATCAGAAGTCTTCTCAGGTATCTTCTCTTCAATCCACTGGCTATGAGAATTGACCCTCCTTTAAGCAAAAGTATTCCATGCACTAAAATTTCTTCTTTCCTCCCACTAAATTATACGCTCCTTCAAATCATAGTTACCGAAGTTAACATTGATTAGCCAATACATTGTGTCTTTATATCCTGCTCCTGGTCAAGCTTCTGTACCCAAGAAATAGAGGAGTTAGTCCTTAGACAGCACTCACCATTGGCTGCAGTCACTACCGCGGAACATCTCCAAGTAGGTTATAATTATATCATCTGATCATTTCCTGTGGGCAATGAGTTGCATATTATGACACATTCCCTGATCCCCTAAAATCTTTAACCTTGAAATTCCATGGCCAGTCAGAGAATCCATTTTGGGCAGTGAGTAAGCCAATTATTAAAGTACCAAGGGTAAATTTGGACTTGCTTATAGGTGCAGTCAGCCATTTCTCATCTGTCTGGGCGATTTTTCAGTATGATAACTGCCTTGGAGACTGAAAGAACATTGTTAGAGATAAATCCCTGATAGTTATAGTATTTTGATCACCAATGGGCAACTGATTCAGGGAGCATTAGTTCATGCTGCCCTAATTTGTACAAGTCTGGTTGTTACCAGAAAAGAAGCATGTATTAAATTCCACTGGTTTTGCATGGTTTCAAATGCTGCTTGGAGAGCCAGATCGACAATAGTTCTTGAATCATTTTCACATAGAAGGATGCTTGCTGAACAGGAAAGAAGGCTCTCTGAGTCAAGTCTGAAGAAATACTGAAAGTTTTGTGTCTATAACTAAAACTTGTTTGTCATGGTTAACAACATAGAATAAGCTATCCAAAATTACTTGGAAAGCTTTAGAATCATATATGAATATAATAATTAAATTTTTTCTCTCCAGTTCCCTTTTCTGGATGCTTGCTATGATAGAAAAATTAACTATCTTCTTTATTTCTTTAATATATTAGACAATGATTGGCATAGATAACGCATTCAAAATACATTTGTGGAATAAATGAAGTGATGAAAAAGTAAAAAAGATTAAAATAAAAAACAACTGAATTACGTTCCCAAGTAACACCGACAAAGCAATGATCACAATGTTTCTCAGTATACTTATCTTTATCATGAAGGGTTGAATTAATGTAACTAACAGTGAGGTTATGCTGCTCACCACTCAAAAGCCAATAAAGAGGCAAGGTTTGTGGAAAGAAAAGTTTGCTTTCTGTTGGAAGCTGGCAACTGGGGTGGAAAGATGAACTCCTATCTGAAGCCTGACTCCCCCCCACCCACCACAATCATGGGACAAGAATTTTTATAGGCAGAGGGAGGGAGAAATATATAGAAATGACATAATACACTCTGTTCAGTTCAGTCAGTCAGTCATATCTGACTCTTTGCTACCCTATGGACGGCAGCACGCCAGACTTCTCTGTCGATCACCAACTCCCGGAGCTTACACAAACTCATGTCCATCGAGGCAGTGATGTCATCCAACCATCTCATCCTCTGTCATCCCTTTCTCCTCCTGCATTCAATCTTTCCCAGCACCAGGGTCTTTCCCAATGAGTCAGTTCTTTGCATCAGGTGGCCAAAGTATTGGAGTTTCAGCTTCAACATCAGTCCTTCCAATGAATATTCAGGACTGATTTCCTTTAGGATGGACTGGTTGGATCTCCTTGCAGTCCAAGGGACTCTCAAGAGTCTTCTTCAACACCACAGTTCAAAAGCATCAATTCTTTGGCACTCAGGTTTCTTTATGGTCCAACTCTCACATCCATACATGACCACTGGAAAAACCATAGCTTTGACTAGACAGACCTTTGTCAGCAAAGGAATGTCTCTACTTTTTAATATGCTGTCTAGGTTGGTCATAGTTTTCTTCCAAGGAGCAAGGGCCTTTTAATTTCATGGCTGCAGTCACCATCTGCAGTGATTTTGGAGACCAAGAAAATAAAGTCTCTCATTGTTTCCATTGTTTCCCCATCTATTTGCCATGAAGTGATGGGACCAGATGCCATGATCTTTGTTTTCTGAATGTTGCGTTTTAAGCCAACTTTTCCACCCTCCTTTTTTTACTTTCATCAAGAGGTTCCTTAGTTCTTCTTCACTTTCTGCCATAAGGGTGGTGTCATCTGCATATCTGAGGTTATTGATATTTCTCCCAGCAATCTTGATTCCAGCTTGTGCTTCATCCAGCCCAGCATTTCTCATGATGTACTCTGCATATAAGTTAAATTAGCAGGGTGAGAATATACAGGCTCGATGTACTCCTTTCCCCATTTGGAACCAGTCTGTTGTTCCATGTCCAGTTCTAACTGTTGCTTCTTGACCTAATACAGATTTCTCAAGAGGCAGGTCAGGTGGTCTGGTATTCCCATCTCTTGAAGAATTTTCCACAGTTTGTTGTGATCCACCCAGTCAAAGGCTTTGGTGTAGTCGATAAAGCAGAAGTAGATTTTTTTCTGGAACTCTCTTGCTTTTTCGATGATCCAATGGATGTTGGCAATCTCATCTCTGGTTCCTCTGTCTTTTCTAAATCCAGCTTGAACATCTGGAAGTTCAGTGTTTATATACTGTTGAAGCCTGGCTTGGAGAATTTTGAGCATTACTTTGCTAGAGTGTGAGATGAGTGCAATTGTGTGGTAGTTTGAGCATTCTTTGGCATTGCCTTTCTTTGGGATTGGAATGAAAACTGACCTTTTCCAGTCCTGTGGCCACTGCTGTTTTTCAAATTTGCTGGCATATTGAGTGCAGCATTTTCACAGCATCATCCTTTAGGATTTGAAATAGCTAAACTGGAATTTCATCACTTCCACTAGCTTTGTTCGTAGTGATGCTTCCTAAGGCCCACTTGACTTCGCATTCCAGGGTGTCTGGTTCTAGGTGAGTGATCATACCATCGTGGTTATCTGGGTCATGAAGTTCTTCTTTGTATAGTTCTTCTGTGTATCCCTGCTACCTCTTCTTAATATCTTATAATATCTTATCTTATTAATATCTTAATATCTTCTGTTAGGTCTATACCATTTCTGTCCTTCATTGTGCCCATCTTTGCATAAAATGTTTCCTTGGTATCTCTACTTTTCTTGAAGAGATCTCTAGTCTTTCCCATTCTATTCTTTCCCTCTATTTCTTTGCATTGATCACTGAGGAAAGCTTCCTTATCTCTCTGTGCTATTCTTTGGAGCTCTGCATTCAGATCAGTATATCTTTCCTTGTCTCCTTTGCCTTTCACTTCTCTTCTTTTCTCAGCTACTTGTAAGGCCTCCTCAGACAACCATATTGCCTTTTTGCCTTTCCTTTTCTTGGGGATGGTCTTGATCACTGCCTCCTGTACAATGTCACAAACCTCCATCCATAGTTCTTCAGGCACTCTGTCTATCAGGTCTAATCCCTTGAATCTATTTGTCACTTTCACTGTACAATCGTAAGGGATTTTATTTAGGTCATCCCTGAGGTCTAGTGATTTTCCCTACTTTCTTCAATTTAAGTCTGAATTTGGCAATAAGGAGTTCATGATATGAGCCACAGTCAGTTCCTGCTCTTGTTTTTGCTGGCTGTATAGAGTTTCTCCATCTTTGACTTCAAAAAATATAATCAATCTGATTTTGGCATTGACCATCTGGTCATGTGTAGATGTGTAGATATCCATGTGTAGAGTATTCTCTTGTGTTGTTGGAAGAGGGTTTTTGCTATGACCAGTGCATTCTCTTGGCAAAAGCTGTGCTAGCCTTTGCCCTGCTACATTTTGTACTTCATGGCCAAATTTGCCTGTTACTCCAGGTATCTCTTGACTTCCTACTTTTGCATTCCAGTCCCCTAGGATGAAAAGAACATCTATTTTGGATGTCTTGAAGTTGGTCATTTGATGGTTAGGCCAACGTCATCTTGATTGTTTCAGGTACAGTTAATCTTCAGTTTCAGGGTGTTTGTTCCCCTTTCTTTGAGGTCAATTCTCAGAACTGTGGCAGCTTATTGTCTTGGCTAGTCTGGTTATGATGTAGTTAATTTCTTCCACCTGGTGGGAGTTTCAGTCTCTGCAAGACAGCTCAAAGGATATAGCTCAGAATATTATGTATAACCCTTGAAGAGGAACTAAAGATCTCTGACTATGCTTAATAACTAAACTATTATTAGTCTTGTTGGACTGTTTTCCTTTGCTTCTGCCTTTCCTCACTTGTCTAATTAAACTTATTCCTTGGTTAAAGCTTTTCCACAGACATAAAACAGACAGAGGAAGTGGGGGTGGGGGGAGGGTATATAGGATCCTGCTCCATTTCAGTAGATGATCTTGAAAGATGTGCCCCTGGGACTCAGTTTCTATGTTAACCACCTCCCTTTTATTTATATTTGTAATTTTGATGTCGCTTTCTTCTTTCAACTTGCTTTCAGAAAATGCTAACTTATATTTAACTATATTTATTACCTATATTACCTGTATACCTATATTTACAAATGATTTTTCATTGTGAACATTTAAGGTAGATTGCTTCCTAATAACATCTAGACAATTACAGCTCTTTCATTGGTAAATTGAATTTCCACCATACTATAAGTGAGTTTCTTCCAAAGAGTTAATCTTGTTCAACAGACACAGATTCATGGCAACTTCAACCAGTGGAGATGGCATTGTCTGACTCAAAAGACAGGTCCTATCCCATTCTCATATATACTCTGCTTCAAGTCTATTTCCATTCAACAAATTTTTCTTTAGGACTGATTGTTTGTCAGGCATTGCACAAAGCACTGTCCCCTTAGTCCACAGCCTGTATTTGGTTTGTGTTATATATGCAAGTTATAAAAACTAATTTCCTGCATGTAAATAAATATCTGGATAGTCTGAGAGACCAAGCTTTAAAGTTCTTTTTGTCAAATATATAGTTACCTTGAAGCAGCCTCATAAGACTTAATAGGCTAACAGCCCAAGTCACAGGGGAACATAGGCTCCCTGCAGTGTCCCCTGATCTAACCAGATTACCAACAGCAAGGCCTGTTTTCCCTATACATTATGTGGACTGTGTACCAGACAGGGTATGTGTGCCCAAAAGAATATCCATACACAGCCTGACCTTTAAGGATTTTATGACACTGTAAAGAATTCTTTGTTTAGTCAAAACTCAGATCTGCTGAAAGCAAAACACAGCATGACAAAGGTAAAGTATTCACATAGCTTTGCTCTGCAAAGAGAAGACATACGATGGGTATCAAGATCAAGCTGGGGGACATCCCTGCCAGAGTGGTTAAGACTCTGAGCTCCCAATGCAGGCGGCATAGATAATACCTGGTGGGGGAACTAAGATCTTGCATGCCACTTGGTATAGCCAAAAATACAAATATAAAAAAAGAACAAGTTGGAACAAGACAGAAGAGAAATTGGCAAAAGAGCTAGAGAGTTGACTCTGCAATTAACAAAAGATAACCTGCCTCAAGGAAATTCTTGCTTAGCTCAGTTCAGTTCAGTCACTCAGTCATGTCCAACTCTTTGCGACCCCATGGACTGCAGCATGCCAGGCCTCCCTGTCCATCACCAACTCCCAGAGTTTACTCAAACTCATGTCCATTGAGTCGGTGATGCCATCCAATAATCTCATCTTCTGTCGTTCCCCTTCTCCTCCCACCTTCAATCTTTCCCAGCATCAGGGTCTTTTCCAATGAGTCAGTTCTTCGCATCAGGTGGCCAAAGTATTGGAGTTTCAGTTTCAACATCAGTCCCTCCAATGAATATTCAGAACTGATTTCCTTTAGGATGTACTGGTTGGATCTCCTTGCAGTCCAAGGGATTCTCAAGAGCCTTCTCCAACACCAATTCTTGCTTCAGTTCAGTTAAGTTCAGTCACTCAGTCATGTCCAAGTCTTTGTGACCCCATGAATCGTAGCATGCCAGGCCTCCCTGTCCATCACAAACTCCCGGAGTTTACTCAAACTCATGCCCATCGAGTCAGTGATGCCATCCAGCCATCTCATCCTCTGTCGTCCCCTTCTCCTCCTGCCCCCAATCCCTCCCACCATCAGGGTCTTTTCCAACGAGTCAGCTCTTCACATCAGGTGTTCTTGCTTAGTGCATCCCAAATGTCCACTCCCTGTCAGTCACCATTCCATGAGCTATGAATTTTTACACTTACGTGGGACATTCAGAGACACTATAAAATAGCATAAGGAGCTTGTGATAAATTCCCTTAGTTGAATCTGAAACAGAAACTGACTAATCCTTATGCCTCTTTCAGAAGAAAATATTTGTGCTGTCACATTTTTAATGTCAATATTTAATGTCTTTCTTATAAGGAAAAATTCTTGCTACTTATTTGTTATACCATTGATGAAGAAAGCGAAAGTAATTGGGGGAAGTTTAAAGAAAAGTGATTAGAGAAAGAAACAGTGTCAAATATTGATATTAAAGAACAGTCTACCATCTGGTTTTTTGTAAAAGAGTCTAGTTCTTGTGATTGTAAAGCTACATGACAACAATTATAGTTGTATAACAGTCAAGTCTCATTAGTTTGGAATTCAGCAAGCTGGAGAAATAAAATCAATTTTCAGCACTGGTGTGAATAATCCAGGATGTCATTTTATCTGCACTGTAACAGAGAACCCAATAAGCCATTCTTCAGCCGAGAAACCCTTGAATAAGACAAGTTCATAGTGAGAAGAATTAAATTATTTTGTTGCTTACGCTCCCATCTTCTTGGCAAACCATAATCATTATTCATTGAACTTTCTTTTTCTAGTCTTGGCATTGACGCTACACTTATAAAAGTACAGAGTTCTAAATATCTGTCATGCAGACACTCAGAACTCTTTCCTGTTGGTGATTAAATGCTTTTGGTTTTCAAGAAGACATTATTGAACACATCAAAAATGTGCAACTAAGGCATTAAGGGAATATAATAATACTTTCAGGGGGAGGAGGGAGGAGAAAAAAGGAGAATGAGAAATAGAAGGGAAATAAGGGAGAATATAGTGTTTTACATAAGCATTAAAATAATCTGGATGTAAAACACTTCTTTCTCCTGGATTTTGACACATCAACCTTTCTAATTCACTTTAAATTTCCAAATTCAACTGGAAACAAATAAAAACCAAAAGGCACTTAAATAATGTGTAGTCACCTTAGAAGTACTTTTACTCACCTGCTTTTTTGGGGGAAGGCTTTTTTGAAACCAGAAAGTTTACTGTAGCAACAGATAATGAAAGAGAGAGATTTAAACGCTATTCCTGATTCTCTTGGTCTTCCCAGGTGGCTCAGTGGTAAAGAATTCGCCTGTCAATGTAGGAGATGTGGGTTCAGTCTACTGGGTCGGGAAGATCCCCTGGAGAAGGAAATGGCAACCCACTCTGGTATTCTTGCCTGGGAAATTCCAAGGACAGAGGAGCCTGGTGGGCTATAATCCAAGAGGTTGCAAAGAGTTGGACATGATTGAGCCACTGAACACACACCCTCACCTGATTCTCTTCCCAGGGGCCTGATCTTCACCTTTTGTTGATCCCAGTTTTCAGATTTATCATTAAACTTCTGAGACAGCCTTGAACTAGCCTTCCCTGTGCCAATCTGTTCTCTGCTCACAATCAGCCTTCATGCAGCTGCCAGAGTCATCGTTCTGTCACATATACGTACGCATGCTGCTACGTACATCTGCTACCATTTCAAACAGGTGGGATACAAGCTAGCCTCTTAGCGGGGCTAACAGGGCCCTCGGCAATCTAACGCTACCAGTCTCCATCTTCTTCGCCGCCTCTCCCCTTCTCCCAGCCTTTCGCCACCCTGTGTATTCATCGTTCCCTGAACACACCACACCTTTGCTTTCGTGTGGGCAGTTTCCCTCCTTCCCCGACTCCTACATCTCCATGGTAATATCAGAGTCACCTGACACTCAAGGTCCTTTCAAACCCTAGAGTTCTTTGGGGTCACTGTCTCCAAGCTTACAGGACAGAGTAGCCCCTTGTTTTAAAATGCAGGTTTCAGTATTATTTGAGTAAG
Organism: Muntiacus reevesi; assembly: GCF_963930625.1. Classification (NCBI taxonomy): domain Eukaryota; kingdom Metazoa; phylum Chordata; class Mammalia; order Artiodactyla; family Cervidae; genus Muntiacus; species Muntiacus reevesi. The sequence continues at coordinate 189,171,835 of NC_089251.1, read as the reverse complement.
GCCAAGCAAATCAGGAGATGATTGCTATTGAAAAGATGGCTTGTTATTCAACAGTTCCCAAGAGGAGGAGGCAGACCATGTCACAGAGGGCCACTTGGGGAAGCACCAGGGTCAGTGAAATGAGGGGAAATGTTGGCAAGAGCCTCTATTGTGGTTTCTGCCGGAAAGGCAAGACAAGGCAAAGTAAGCAGGCTTAGGGTTGGTTTGAACAATTTCAGCAGGCTCTGTGATACAGGGCCTGTCTCTAGTTGTCTAGTACCTGGTCCTGGAGTGATCAGGGCAGAGGAACACTGGCCCTTAGTATGAACACCCAGTCGCAGAGGTGGAGGGTTGTGTGGTCTCTGGATGGTGAGTTTGCACACAAAATGCATGCTCTCTGGTAGTGAGGCTGTTTCCTATCTCTAGGAAGTGGCCACTCTGGGAAGAGCAGTCTTTTCAGCATCAGCAGGCTCCAAGAGGTCAAAGCATTAAAATTACAGAAAATAAAAAAGCATAATTAATACCCCCTACCCTACTTCAGTTTGTGTAGTACGTTTACAACACTTTATATTTAAATTACTTGCTCTTCAAGAACAGAGGTCTCACTTTTGGAGTTTGGATGCACAAAGATCTAAATGTAAACTAGCAAAAAAGTAAAGGCAGATTGTTCTTGACAAAAAAAAAAAAAAAAACCAGAGATGAATATTTTAAATAGACTCCTCATGCTGAACTGACCAGAGTTTTCAAATCACAACCTTTAAGGTGATGATTTTGCACTGGGAACTTTTGTATATGAGGTCTATGCAGTCAGTCATTGGCAGGAATCACCTGCAGAGTCCCAAGACCCATAGGCCCTCCTTGAGATATGACTTCTATAGGCCTATGAACCAGGCCCTCCATCACCTGTATGAGCTGAGTGGTACCTTATATTTATTCTATTTTTTTAATACAAATGAAAGCAATTGCAATAACCAACACAAAATGCTTCCCTTAAATTGTTTACTTAACCCCCCAGGTGAATATCCATTAGCCCAGACTCAGTTTTAACAAGAATATTGTGATAAAACAGGAGAGAGGATGAGACAGAGATTCCTCTTTTGCTGTAACGATATTTCTACTTTAAGAAACAAAAGCAAAAATAGGCAAAAAAAGATTGCAGAATAAGTCCCTTAATTGAAGCCTATTAAATAAAACCCCAGAGAGCCCCAGATGGGGCCCTGATGGGAAGAGAGCACTTACAACAATGAGGTCTGTGGGCTTGAGGACACAAGTGGGCTGCCAATACATGATGTTAACCATAAATAAAGAGAGAAAGGGTAAAATAGATATCAGCACGGGGAAAGAAGACAGAATCAGGAGCAGTAGATGGGAAAAGAAAGGAACCTATGCATTAATGAATGAGATCATTTGTTTAAGAGCAATATTCACTGTGATTTGCAACTAAAAAATGTAGTCAAGCCTAAGTGAAATTCATTATTTCCATCAAGTAAAACCTGTAACAAATATTCAACTAGTCCTTCCTGCCAATGAAAACATCTTCTTGTTAGGTATAGTGGAACAATTTAGCATTTGTTTTAAGTGAGACAATGTATGTGAAGGCATCTGATGCTTTGGAGATAAAATGGGGATATTCAGTAAGATTCCCTTCCCTGCAAGCAATCTGAGAAGGAGCCCCAAGGCAAGGCGTCACATCCGTGGTTGGTGGTAAGTGTATCACTCACCCCTTCAAAATTAAATTTCATGGTTGGTGAGAAATTCAAGACTTCAGAGTCATTAGGTCACAAAGGGACTCCGTGTGTGGCTGTTTCCTGCTGTTATCCTGGCACTTTCTGGTATTGTCCTTGGCTCTCCCTCCTGACAGCTGACAGCTCGACATTTCTCTTCGTGGCCAGAAGCTAAGCAAGTGCATGTTCATCCACTTGGCAAACGTGCTGCTTCCTTTGCGTCTTGGCCAACCAAAACATGCCATTAATGGAAGACATCGGCCAAAGTGTCCTGGCTCCCACAGGTCCCCTCCCCCCTGCCTTAATATATGGTAAATATTTACCTCATTTGCTATCTTTGATCTCATTTGGGCTTTTTTCCACAGGGACAGCCATGCAACTGAGATTTCTGGTGAAGATGTCCTAAATTTCTCCCTCCAATATAATTTCACAATTAAGTATTCATGTGTGTTATACTCCGTGGAGGATATTAAGTTTGTGTTTATCCCCTGGAACTATGCCAAACTATACAGAAATAAACTGTCCTAAAAGTAAAGAGGTCATCAAAGAGTCACCACATCAGGTTGTGCAAATCTTGCCCTATACAAGGACTTCTGACCCCTGTGACTGCATGACAACCTAGCCTTTGCTCTATCTGCCAAGCAGTGGCCAGGGGGGCAGATTTCCCCTAATTTGTGAACAGACACCCCATTGAACAGAGTGATCCTGGACATGTCAATATTAATGTAAAAAAAAAAAGAATTGAGTAAACATATGAAGCTGGGTGTTACGTAGCCAAATAGATTATTCCCATAATAATATCAATGACTGTCCCCATTTTCTTCCAAATTATCCCTATGGAAATTCATTTTCCATCCAACTTATTTGTGTATTAATTTGAAAAAATAACCACATCTAATAAAAAAATTTCTGGACTTAAAACACTGAAATGTATAAAGAGCAAAATTCATCAAAATCTGTTCTACTTTCTGAAGTATGAATGCCTAAAGATAGAAAGGCACTACCAAATTCTCCTCCTTAAGGACAAAATTAATCATGAAAAAAGATTAGAGACCTGAACCCAGTGTAAGTGCCAGTAAAAATAATATAATACAAGGTTTTCATTCTTCTCCCACCCAGCGGACTTACGGAGAATCTGAAAAACATATTTTGACAGAATATAATTTAATGAGAATATAATTTAATGAGACAGGAAATATTTTTGCCCATAAAACATTTTCAGACACTAAACTCCAAAATGGCCTACCCAAATATCATAAATATTAAATGCAAAACACTCTACTTAGTAACAGGAAGGACAGAAAGATATTAAAGAACCCCCTACCCTCCAGGGACTAAAATCTTCAGAAAGATTTTAAAACCCTAATATTGCTGTCATAGAGGCATATGTGTGTCATGAAGGGAATGGGTGGGAAGGAGAAAGAATGGTCCCTGAGGGGTCAAAGAAAGGTTTTGTGACATGTGAGCCGGGACCTAAAGATGAGAGACTGAAGGAGCATTGACTTCAAAAGCACCAGTGTTCTGCATTCACAAACAGGGGAACGATGGCATTTGTGTGGCATGCCAGGGTGAACCGAGGATGCAGATTCCTGCTCAGCAAGGGCTCTGCCCCCAGGGATGAAGAGATCTGTGACTCGGTACACCCGTAAGCCGTTTTGGTCACACCAGGATACCGAGGAACACGTCGCTGGCAAGTTCTGCCAAGTTTCAAAAGTAAATTGGTAGTTCTCAGCTTTCTGTGACACATTATAATCACTTGAGAGTTTTAAAGAAAATGATGCCATTTAAGTCAGAACCTCTTAAGGAACAGCCTGAACATTGGAATGTTTAAGGAACTCTCAGATAAAGCTAATGGGAGGCAGGTTGAAAACCACTGGTCAAAACTTCCCTCTCTTAATAGAATAAAACTAGCTAAGTTCAAAACACCAAGCTTTGAAATAAAAGTAAATTAATAATAATAATTAAAAACTGGTAGATAATTAGAATTAAATTGTATCTCCTTCAGTTTCTGGCCACAAAGGCATGACAGGGTCCAATATTATCCTCCTGTTGTAAACAATTAGAAAAATTGATTAAAACACAGAAAAAAATATTTTCAAACATTGGACAGTGGATGACTTTAATCTTTAGGAGCAGGGTAAAAAATAAGGTGAGTCCTACCATTATCCAAGTTTTCTGCTGAAAGATAATCTCTAGACTGCGAGATGGGGAGGGTGAACACTACCTCAGACAATATAAAAATTTAAGTCAAAATGGATCACAGGCCTAAATGCAGTGTTTAGAACAACTAAACTTCTAGAAAAAAACATAGGAGAAAATCATTATCTCAGGGTAGGCAAAGATTTCTTCTTTAAAACATGAAAAGCAGGAAAGAACAAATTAATAAGTGGGACTTCATCAAAATTTCAAACTTAAGTCCCTTGAAAGACACTATTAAATTAAAAGATATACCCCAGATAGGGAGAAAATACTTGCAATGCAAATGCCTGACAAAGGACTTGTGTGCAAAATTTATAAAGAATTTAGTTAGAATTCATTAAGAGGGCAACACAATAAAACTATATAGGCAAAAAATTTGAAGAGTTTACAAAAGCAGCGTATGAGTGGCTAATACACATGTGAAAATTTCTCAACATCATTAGTCCTCAGGTGTATTAATCATGCCATTTATTCTCTATTTTTTGTTTTAATATTTTAGGTCCTTGCTGACCCTAATGGCAATCGTTTCCTGATCCGTTGACCTTGCTATACCTGACAAATAATAAAATATGTATTTTAAAATACAGAGAAGTGCAGATTAAACGCATAATGAAATGCCATTCCATACTCACTAGCACAGATAAAAATGCTTTAAGATGACAATACCTAGAGTTGATGAGAATGTGGAAAAATTAGAATCCTCCTCACTCATTGCTAGTGAGATTGTGAAATAGTGTAATCACTTTGAGAAGCTGTTTAATAGTACCTTATAAAGTTAAACTTACCAAAAAAAAGTTAAACTTACACTTACCATTAGACCCAGAAATTCTTATATATCTACACAAAGACATGTACACAAATTTATTCATAATAATAAAACTCAGAAATCAAATGTCCATTGACCGGTGACTATATAAACAAATTATGGCAAATCCATAGTGATACGGAAAGGATATGGAGTGAACTACTAATTAGCAATAAAGAAGAATCAATTACTGAAAAGTGAAATACTATGGATGAATTATGCTAGGCAAAAGCATACATACTATTCCATTTCTAGAAACTCTAGAAGAGGTCAATCTAATGTACACTGACAGATGATCACAGGTTATTAGGTGTTGGGGTAGATTGACAGGAAGGACCACAAGGACAACTTGGAAGCTGATAGAAATATTCTGTATCTTAATTGTGGTAATGATCATATGAATATGTGAATGTGTCAAAATACATTGAAATATAGACTTAACTTCTTATATTAAAGATTTTTATGTGGATCATGTTTAGTCTTTATTGAATTTGTTACAATACTACTTCTGTTTTATATTTTCAATACTTTTGGCCTTGCATGTGGGAACAGGGAGCGAACCCACATCCCCTGCACTGGAAAGAGAAGTCTTAAGCACTAGACCACCAGAGAAGTCCCTTAAATTCTTATATTATTAATATAGAATTTATTGTGTGTGAAATATACCTCAATAAACTGGAGTTTTTAAAACAGTGTCCTTGAAATAGAATCAAATTTATGTCAGTCTTACTTATTATTCTTTTACCCATAATGAGGTAATTGGTCTGATTTTTCTGAAATCATCATGAAAAGAAAAAAAAATTATATTTGGAAGCAATTACTGAGACCAGATGGCTTCCTGTTCTTTCAGGAGTTAGACATTATTAACAGTAATGCTTTGTATATCTGTAAAGAGCCTTATCTCTGTGTACATTGTATTATCATGCATCTATAAAATACCACCTTATAGCAGTAGCTGTACTTTACAAACCTCTTTCCACGTGACTTAATGCTAACTCTGACATACAGGCTCTCTTACACATCCCTCCCAATTCCGAAATTAGGAGGCTTTGGATCACCAGCTCCATAGCATGCCAGTTCAGGAATCCACTGTCTGGATGGATATCTGCCCTGCATTCCCCAAGAGGAGGGCTGGGAACTCTGAGCAGCTGGGTGGATGCCTATGAAAGACTGTCCCCATCTCTGCTTTTTTTTCGGGGCAGTGGGCAACATAAAATAGGCCTGCCAGATGGCTACAACTCATTACTGCCTGGCAGCAGCCTGGGGGAAATGAGAGTAAATTAATCAGCATTCAGGAGGAATGAATGGCAAAGGGGCGATGTGTATTGATGCTATTTTAGCGCAAGTCAAATTAAACCTGTAGAAATGACAACATGCATTAATCTCCCTATTGCCTCCAGTAGCTGTGCAAATGAGCGCCGAGTTTCTTTATACAAACAGCTGTTATTTTCCTGCACCACCTTGGCCCAGAGTTCTACTAATGGCCTGCTAGGTTAGCCTTAGTGATTAATACAAACTTGTGCATTATAACGACTCAGTTGCTAAGGAAAGAGCTTCACCTATGTTGAAACAGTGAAATCTCTAAACTGCAGCTCTCCAACAGAAAGCAGGGCTCGTGCAAAATGATAGATTCGTCAGTCAACTGCAAACTCCCAGACTTTAATGAACACTGGATTTACTGCTTGTATATTGCTGAAGTCACAAGGAATTTTCTTCTAAAGGGAGTCAGAAATAAAATTGTGTTTTTTAAAAAGAAAATTTAGATTTATATATTAAAAGTTAGCTATAAAATCTGTGGAATGGCATTATGTTGGATTATCTTCTCTGGAATGTTTATTTAAGTATAATACTATATTGCAGGAAAAGGATGACTCAAGTTAAGAAAATACATAAAATAAGATTGATTGATGATATCTGGGTTAACCTTCATTCTTGCTTGGGCAAAGCTCATCTCTGACATAGTTTGCAGCATCACTTTCACCACCTCCCTCTAACTTACGAGACTCCAAATAGCCAGAGGCCAATGAGAAGGGGTCAGTATCCTGAAATGATGGCAAGAAGTATAAAAGAGAATTTAGAGCAAGGGTCTTCAGGACTTATCTCAAGCTTTATTCTTCAGGAATATTTCTTACCAGCAGCAGACCCAGATAATGCAGGTCTGTAGCATATAAGTTTTCAAAGTCCCCAGAGAAAAGAATACAAAATTGCAAATACAAAATACTGGATGAAAGTGAATACTTACATAGACTGGGAGATGAAATAAATTACGGATTTTAAAAAGCTAACAAACTTTGTTTTTTTTTAATATTCTGGAGCTTCTGTCAATCCTTTTTTTTTTAATTATTATTATTTTGGCTTTTCACTGGGAAGTTTCCTTTTCATCATGTTTGAATTTTGGTATAATCCATCATTTTGAAACACACAAAAATAATCTGAAAATAAGGCTTTCCATGAGGAATTAAATGTGCTTTTAAATTGCCATTATATTGTGCTATATAATCATATAATCAAATTTCCTTATATTACATACTTTGAACTTTCATGAATATATATTTTTGTTATTGGAACACAGGTTTCCTTAGATCCCAATGCAGTGCTCTCTTTTGATCCAAACTGCCACACTTTGTTAAGATAAGATCTATCATACACCCTAAAATGTAACCCAATGCTTTGGGATCTTTAAAATGTACAATATCACACAAAGATGCACTTACTGTTTGCAGTACTACTGCAAACACAGGTGCTCTGACAAATTCTATTATACTCAATTAACAACAAAATGTAGCTGAATACCTCGCAGGAGAAAACTTTCATTTTGACAGAGCAGGAGTGAAATCCAGTCTTGCATTTATAATCCTACATTCATGAGGTTTGGAAGAATTTTCCACAACAGAATCTGGCTCCTAACATTTCAAATCTGATTTCTCTCCCACTTCCCACACACTGATGAAGCTGCATAAGACACATTTAAATTGTGATACAACCTTTTGCCCTGAAGATTTGGGTCACAGTGTGAATTATAGTACAGGCAGTGGTGTGAGTGTCCCTGAAAGTCACTGCCACACTAAGACAACTAACCAAAGCTTAACTACATACAGGAGAGGCTGCAAAACACACAGATATTCCCCTAAGTCAAAATTAAATCTCCCCAACTCATCTATTCCCTAGAGCTGCCCCCAATATTTCCATGACTGCTCTGATACTTCCTGACACAAACTGTGTGACAGACAGGAATTTGAAGTGGAAAGATATAAATTACAGTTAATATATCTTTCTTTTGCAAATTTGACAAAGCATGTGACCACGTGTATATATTTTCAGTGTCCCTCCCTGGGTCTTGGAAGGATCCATGAAATAACTGGTGCTGAAATGTAAACTTCACTAGTTCTCAAATTAGCATAAATCAGTCTCTATTCTTATCGCTTACTTTATAAATGTGTTGATTGACCAAAGCATAATGGATGAAGGGAAAGAAAAGCTGCATTGAACAGAACTTCCATCTCTTATGCCCCAAATTTATTCAAGCAACAAGTAATTTTGGGTGACAAAGTGCCCTCTTCTCCCTGGAGACCCTGGGGTGCAAACATTCACCCTTAAACTATTCCCAGAGAGCCACCCACTCCTGTCATAACTTGTTAGTGACCAGAAACATCAAATTGTTATCACCATTCCAGATATGATGGGATTATAGGGAATCTGTTTCAAGTGGGTCTGTTCCAATGACCATTTTCCTGTGAACAAAATAACCTTGCAAAAAGTTCATGAATGAGACAAGAACATTTCCCTATCAGCAAAATAACTGTGAAGTGGGATGGACTGGGCTGATACTTGGAGAATTTAATGAATGAGACATTGTTGATGCTTCTTGAACTGCTGGGGTCAATCTGTCCTAGTACAATCACAAAAACAAAAGAAAAAAACACATATTTTCAGAATAATTTGATTCCTATCTGCTGTTCTGTACCTAAGAATAACAATTCTGTGTGATGATACTTGGGCTTTCCCAGTGACTCAGCAGTAAACAATCTGCCTGCAATGCGGGAAATGCAAGAGACACTGGTTCGATCCCTGGGTTGGGAAGGGTTCCCTGGAGGAGGCCATGACAACCCACTCCAGCATCTTGCCTGGAGAATCCCGTGGACAGAGGAGCCTGGCAGGCTACAGCCCATAGGGTCACAAAGAGCTGGACACTTCTGAAGCAACTTAGAACACATGCACAAATGATAGTTAGGGGAAGGCTTTATGTTCAGAGCGCCTGGAAAAAGCTCCTTACCTGGTGGCCAATACCCAGAAGCATGTTCTGCAAACCATAATCTCCTGAGAGTCTCTGGCAAAAAAAAACTCAGTGGTCCAGTAAGTCTGCAAAGACTCATGCTGTATCCCTCTTGGAGATTCACAATGCACTGTATTGAAGTAAAGTCTCTAAGAGACCTTGCAGTAATCTACTTACCCCAGTATTCTCTACATTTATCCATTTCCAAGCACTGTCTAATCAAATGCAGTAGAATGAGAGTCTCACAGACCATCCTACGAGCACATTTCCAGATGAGTTTCTCAAGTGTGGTGGAGGTGGTTTAGTTGCTAAGTCATGTCCACTCTTGCAACCCCATGAACTGTAGCCTGCCAGGCTCCTCTGTCCGTGGGATTTTCCAGGCAAGAATACTGGAGTGGATTGCCATTTCCTTCTCCAGGGGATTTTCCCAACCCAGGAATCGAACCCAGGTCTCCTGCATTGCAGGCAGATTCTTTCCCGACTGAGCTATGAGGGAAGCCCCCAAAGGGTATCCTCTACCAACTTCCCCCTTTCTCAGCATGCCAGCCACAATAGGTCTCCTTCTGCATCTCCTTTCAAGCTGAAAACAGTCCTAACTCAGGCATTTTGTACTTGATGCTCCCTCTGCCTAGAACTCCATGCTTCTACGTATGCATATGGGCTCCATCTTTCATTTCATTCAAGCCTCTGCTCAAAAGCCTGCATTTCAGAGTGATCTTCTATAATGCACTGAATCTTCTATAATGGAACGCCACGTAAATTCGTATGTTGAAGCCATAGCCCCCAGTGTGTTTATTTGAAGATAGGGCCTTTTAGGGCGGTAACTAAGGCTAAATGAGGTTGTAAGCGTGAGACCCTAATCCAATCCTTATAAGAAGAGGAAGAGACACGTAGGTTGCCTGAGCTTGGAGAAGAGGCCATGTGAGGACACAGCAAGAAGACAGCCAGCCATCTACAAGCCAATGAGAGAGACCTCAAGAGAAACCAGCCCTGCTGGCGCCTCGGTTTTGGATGTCCATTCTTCAGAACTGAAAAGATTAATTTCTGTTGTTTAAGCCAGCCAGTCTGCAGGATTTTGTTACAGTAGCTCTGGAAGGCTAATACTCCCCTGATCACCCACCTAAAAGTAAAATTTCCAGTTATTCTCTTTTCTCCTTATCCTGCCTTTTCTTTTTTCTTTTTTCCTACAGAGCAATTATCATGACTTGACACTATATCTCTAGGAGGTTGAGAGGCAGTAGATTATAGTGGATAAGTGTTTGGGGTCTGGGTTCAAATTCCAGCCCCACCACCTCACAGTGGTGTGATCATTGAAGAGTTATAAAAGTTTCATGAGCTTTATAGAATTGATACTTGCTTCAAGGGCATTGTTATAAGACTGTAATGAGATAGAACATGGGAGGGAATTCCCTGATGGTCCTAATGGACTCCAGGCTTCCACCGCAGGGGGCCTGGGTTCAATTCCTCATCTGGAAACTAAGATCCCACAAGCCATGCAGTGCAGCCAAAAAAAATAAAAGACAAAATAGAAATAGAAAAAGAGATAGAACATGGAAATACTGTTCTCTGGAACGATGCACATGTTCAATAATTGTTACTATTGCTCATGGTCTGTTGCTTATGGTCTGTCTACCCCACTAGAACGTATAAGGACAGGGAGTTTGTCTAACCCATGGTTATGTTCACAGTGCCTCCAAGGCACATGTCAAGCCCTCAATAAATATTTGTTACATGAAATATAAATAAATGAAGTCCTATGGACCTTGTCTCAAAGTTCACAAAGAATTTAAATTCTTTATTGTCACTTCCAAGTCTATCTTTTTTGCTGAATGAACACCTTATAACCTAGTACTACCACATGATTTCAGAGTCCCTATTTTGTGTTGACTGTTGCACCACTGATGCCAAGTGACACTCCTTTAATTGACATGTACTAATGAGCCAAGTTCAGAAGGGCAGGCAGCAAGGGGCAGAGGCTACAGGCTTTCCCACCCAAAAGGCTCACACTGAAGCAGTCACGGCTACATTTACCGCGAGCGATGCTTCATCAGCAAAACATCACCCATATAATCGAATCAGAGCACTTCATTTAAAGTGTGTCCGTTTCATTTGTATTTAATTTTTTTGTATTGGTTTTGCTGCTCTGTGTAATTTGATTCTCTAGATATCAGCAATGGCACTTTGGCATCTTCCATTGATGAACTTCAGAACCTTCACAGCCCTATGGCATGTCGTTGAAATGAGTCATCCTTTATGACTTATTCAGATGAATGCAGAATTCAAGTCAGAGGCCTGGTGGGTTTGGTATCACCTTCAATAGGTCACAGCTATCAAAAAAGGCTTTGTCCATCTGTCACTAAGGACATATTGGGTGTAAAAGTCATCCTCTAGAAATTTTATATCAACATCTGCAATCACTTGTGCCTTAAATTGTCATGGAAATCAACAATGGACTCACTTACTACTAAGGAAATAACAGGAGACTTTAACCCCTAATGTAACATGTCCCTCTATTTTCACAGATATACCTCTTCCAATGACATTCATGATTATTCCCACCACATATTGAAAAAAATTTTCAATTCTTTTGAATTGAAATGTAGGTAAAGAATTTGCTCTTGTTATGGTAGTCAATTGCACTCTATTGAACCCCACCCCAGATTCTGGTCAATCAAATAGGCTGATTACCAGTGTTTCAATCTCCATCCTTCTATCTGCTAGACCTACTTAGCATAACCCAAACAACCAGAGTGAATTTGGAAAATAGCCTTTATTGAAAAAAGTTCTCAAGCTCTGAAGGGTGTTTAACAAATCCTAATATCTAATCTTCTAAAAGTTCTCAGTGACATGGTATTTCTCATAAATTAAGAAAACGTTTAATACCAGCCACAATCAGGAATCAACATTTTAAAAGCAATGTCCTTTATAATAAAATATGAAATACTCAGGGGTAGGTCTGACAGAGTCTATTTACTATTTACTGCTTAGGAAGAAAGCTAAGCATCCCAGAGACCCTCTCCATTCTTCTGTTTTCTAGACGAGGGTGAAAACTTTACAGCTATGACAAAGACTCTGCATCGCCCTATGAAACCCTTGATGAGATAATTCCGGGGGCAGTGACAACAGCATGTCCTTGGTAGAGGCTGCCAGCCACTCACTGAGGCAGGCACCAAGTGGCCGTGGGGAGCAAGGTTAGAACGTGAAAAGAGAAATCAACCCAAGGAGTGGCTACCCATCTCCCTCCCCAAAACTTCCAAATTCTCTAGGAGACTTTTCATTTATAGAAGTGACTTTTTAGTTGCTTGTAGTTTAGTAGATCGGTATCTTCCATTTTTTTTTCACTAAAGCTTAAGTGGACGGCAACTCAACTCGGTTTATGAGCCAGTGTCAACACAGTCTCCTACCCTTGCCCTTCAGTCTTCTCTCAGAAACGTGGTAGTCACCACATAAGCCGCATCACCCTTCAGGGGCACCTCCTACTGCCAGTGGAGGGCCACAGGAATGTGTGAGCAGAAGACAGCCGAGGGTGCCAACTGCTAGAGCAGCGAGCGCAAGCTGATGCACCAAGGCCAGAAGGACCGGGGCCACATTACCATCCCTTCCATCATCGGGTCTTGCGGCCACTCTCTGTGTCCATCTGCACTCTCAGAGGGCAGGTACCATGGTTTTTTCTTATACATCCAGCATCTGGTCAAGAGGTTGGGTTATAGCAGAATTAAGTATTTGTCAAATAACTGAATAAAGCAGTGTACTGCTTGGAAAAGCATTCAGAGCAGGACATACTAGGGAGAGTTTTTACAAATGGAAAGAACTCTGTATGAAGGAAATTTCAGGTTTTCTAGACACGGGTAGATTAACATGGTGATTTTTTTTCTCTGAAATTTAGAAAATGTAGGATAAGTCCTTTTCTACATCAGGGAATATATTGGTAGTATGAATATATTGGTAGTATGTATATATATCAAGGAAATGGCAACCCACTCCAGTATTCTTGCCTGGAGAATTCCATGGTTAGAAAAGTCTGGCAGGCTACAGCGTAGGGGGTTGCCAAGACTTGGGCATGACTGAGCAACTAACACACACACACACACACACACACACACACACACATATATAACAGGTTTGCTTGAAGTTAGGTACTTTTCAAATCAAATAAACTGAATACAAAGAAATTTAGGCCTCCTAGTGTCATTCCCAACCTCACCAAATAAACACTCATCTCTGGAATGGCCTGGGAGAATCAACTCTCAATTCCACTATACTTTGTAACTGAGTTACAGAGTAACCTGCCAGCAATCCTCTCAGAATTCACGGGGCTGTTTAAATAGAGCAAAGTCCACAAAAAGTTCCACCGAGATGAGCTGAGCAAAGGCCAGAGCCCCAGAAGAAAACAAGCGAAGCTGATCTGAGCGAAGCTGACCTCACCCGGAGTGCAAACCCCACTGGCCCGGGGTAGGGGATCTGTGTGATTGGCGATGAGCCCTGTGCTGTCAGAGCTCCCGAGAGAGCTTCCAGGCTGGTTCCTGTTTTCTGGCATCTTCCTGCCTGTGACTTTGCTGCTGCTCCTTCTCATTGCCTACTTCAGGATCAAGCTGATGGAGGGTAAGTGAGAAGCCACCCCGGGCCGGGGTTAGAGGTCCTTTCCCAGGGCACACATCTGAAACAAGTCCATGGACTATCCGTCTTTCTGGGAGGCCTGGGATCACACATATTTTGAGTGCATAGGGACTCGTCAATAAATGCTCTCTTAAGATATCTTCACGGGGGAACATGGCAAGTTTGATCACACCAGCAGTGTGGATGGTACACTAGGCTCTGAAGACCTGATGAAGGGATCCTGCACTGCAGCGCCCTGAAGACAGATGAACCGGGAACCAGCAATTTGGACACACGACTGCTTGTCTCTCTCAGGCGCATAGAGTCACAAACATTACATTGTGTTACATGGTCTGCTGCCTGCCTGACAGGCGTGCATGTGTGTGTAAGTCCCTGCGAGTGTGTGCGCATACACTTCTTTCTCATCCACTAAACTTCTATTAAGGAAACAAGCCATCATTGTGCTATCAGAGTGTTTGGTAAATGTCAAGCTCTAATAGATATCTGGTGATATCTTGGTGTGAATTTACTATGAAAGTGTGGTCTTAAGGTGGGGGAAAAAAAGAAACCTCAGGAAGTTTAAAGTGGTTGGGCCACGGGCTGCTGGGTCCTGGATTGAGACTATTTATTCTGCTGTAACTGAAAAGAATGAAACTGCATTGTAGTTTGATTGACTAAGTGTTAATAATGTATCCAGCAAATGCTAGGCTAATATGAGAGGTTAATAGCTATTTTAGTAATATCAACAAAAACCAGTAACATTCCTTAAGCTGGATGGTGTTGTGTTAACCAAAAAACAAACTTGAAGCCTGTCTTCCCACCCTCCTTTGCTTCTGTCTGCTCCCATCTAGGATCTGCATATCCTTTTTTGGAGTCATTCCTGATTACATTTTCCAGTGTGAGCAGACAACCTTAGACGAGGCATGCCTTCATTTTTATGTGGATCCAATCCAATTCCAAATTTCCCTTTCTTATTTAAAACAAACTAACAAACCTTTGAGAACATATAGCTTTTAAAATTATAGTTCTTTGTGTAACTGTTTTCCTAAGGGCAAGCAGTTATATATATTCTCTCCAGTTTGAGGGCAAAAGAGATCACTTGGCCCCAAATAAAGTATCACCAGTTTGAATCTCTATTTAGTAGCTCCCACTTAAAAATTGTAAACAGATGGTCAAATGTCATGTCATCAATCTTACAAACAGGGTTATGGCAAGTGTAATCATTCCTGTTTTGTCCTGTAAAGAAAGGGACGTTGACAGATTAACTAGTGTGTTCACAGAGCCCCAGAGTCTTGCATCCTGAAACAGAAAATTATGCTGCCTGCCTCATACATCCTAGTCCATCAGGAAAGAGATGCATTTTCAGATGTGATGGAAAGCATGTGGAGGTATCGTAATCATTAATCCCACATTTCAAGCCTTAGGAGGTAACGGTGCATGAAAATTTAATTAGTATGTACAGAACATCAATTTTTTTGCAAAGAAAGGAAATTCCCTAACATCCTGCACTCTTTAATCTATTTCCATTGCCTTGAGTAAGTTCTTGAGGTAGAGGTCTGATTCTTGAACTTTCCATCACCAAACCCTTCATCAGCCTCTGCCAGGGACATGTCACCTCTGCGTGGGTGGAAGTTTTGATGATCTTACCTCCCCAAGTCCTGAGATTTCTAAACTGCTACATTCAGTGCCACTCAACATACCATCACCCTGATTATGAACAAATTGCTTGCTAAAATAACCAACATTGCCAAAAACAGTCACTATGAAAAAGAAATTGTGTCTCTCGAAAGTCTGAAAATTTTGTATGGAGTTAGATGTAAAATTAGGTCAGGAAAAGTGATCAGGTTCTGACCTTCAGCAACTGACATTCTTAAACAGGTAACTGAAGTATTGAAAATGTGCAGTGTGGCTAGGCATCTCTCACTGAACTTTATAAATAAATACACACACACACACACACACACACACACACACATACATGCTTTGGTGGTTAGCAATAGAAGAAAAAGAAAGGATTTAGAGAAATCAGAGTAAGTTAAGAGATAACAGAGTGAAATTGTTAAGATCTCAGGTGAAAGGGTCAAACCAAATAGGAGTTTGAATTTCAGCTCTGTAACAAAGGTCACACTGCCTAACCTTTCTTGTTTGTTTTTTTTTTAACATATGCAATTTATCTTACAGGTTGGGCATTTAAAAAGAAAACATATTTGGTAACAATTAGTTGAAGAAAAACATAGCTAAAATTGAGGGCTTTAAAGAAAAATTGTTAAGTATGTACTCTAATCTTCAATAGACCATAACATATACATTTGTCAGAAGATTCCATTGAGGGAACAGTGATTCTTGACTGGTCTGTCAAAGCATGAATAAATCAACTGTGTAAAAGAGCTCTCTTAACATATCAAACAATCTTTACAGAGCGTGATTAGAGTCCTCAAAGTCTCCATAAAATAATCCATTTACATTCACTGTCCCCTGGTGCTAGTGGTAAAGAACCCACCTGCCAATGTAGGAGACATAAGATAAACTGGTTCAGTCCCTGGGTCGGGAAGATCCCCTGGAGGAAGGCATGGCAACCCACTCCAGTATTACTGCCTGGAGAATCCCATGGACAGAAGAGCCTGGTGGGCTACAGTCCATGGGGTCGCACAGAATTGGACACAACTAAAATGATTTAGGATGCATGTCCAATTAAGTGGCATACAACCTAAACTCTTGAAGCTTCAGTTTCTTCATTGCAAAATAGAATTAATAGCAGGATGTAGCTGTAGGGTTGGCGTGGGGATTAAGTGAGGTAATGCATGTCAGGTTTTTAACAGTGCCTTTTCTGAATAACGTTCAGTCATTATGACTCCTGCTGATCTATTAATATGGACTCTAATTAAAGAGTGTTTGTGTCATTATAATAACTATCATTAAAATATACCTGTGTGTGTGCTAAAAATACTGGAGTGGGCTGTCATACCCTGCCCCAAGGGATCTTCCTGACCCAGGGATCGAACCCATGTCTCACGTCTGCACTGGCAGGCGGGTTCTTTACCACAAGCACCACCTGGGAAGCCAGTAGCCATATTAAACTTCAAGACAAAATTACCTTTACTTAAAAATAAAATAAATTATAAAAAAATGTACTTAAAAAATTAAGTAAATTGCCCAAGGTCACTCACTCAGAAAACGGTAGAGACAGGCTATCTGGCTCCAGAAATAGCCCTTTCAGCTAAAACACTCCCCCTGGAGTATTGAATACAGAGTAGGTGTTCAGTAGGTATCTGCTGAATGGAGGAATACTTTCATCCCAGGCAAATAAGCTTATCACCAACATGAGAGCCAATGGTGGGAGAACTGAAAGAAGGCAAGAATCTTACAAAAATTTTGAGGGGATTATCAATCTCTTCAACAGGGTAGTTACTGATGATGGTGACTTCTCAGCATGAAGACTTAGCTCTGAATCAAGGAGATTACATTTCTTCACCAGTGGCCCAACAAAGACAATGTCATTGCCTGCAGAATATTCTTCAATTACAAACTCTGATGTTCTCACGGCCACTTGCCTATTCGCACCTGTCTAATCTCTCTATGCTCTCCTAAAAGTTCCATTAACATGAAATGATGGCCAAATTACAAGCTCTTTCAGTATTATCAGCTCTTTCTCTTGCTCTCTGCACTGCGCCTGGCACAGACACTCGGTTTAGGGAGGGACAGCTCATTGCGGAAGACGGGTTTCCTTTGGTCTCTCCCCCTCGTTTTTCACGCTTCTAGTTCTCTTCTTTCAGTGTCATTATTCAGATCGCCCATTCTCAGTTCTACAGTTTGTATCCTGGCTCCTCGTTCAAAGCATCTGTTGTACAGTTAGCCTTTGGTAATGAAGAATGAGGGAAGAAATTACTCATATTGCAATGAGTCTTTGGGCTATCTGAAGCAATACCTTTGAACTATTATCAATACCTTTGAACAATTATGTCTTTGGAAAGGCAGTGAAATTGAGCAGCTGAGAGTACAGGCTCTGGAGTCAAGACTGCCTGGAATCAAATCCTAAATCCATCAGTTTCTATGATCTTGGGAAAACTGCCTCATTTTGATTTCTCTACACCTTCATTTGTTCATCTGTAAACTAAGAGTAAGTGACTACAACATAAGAATCAAATAAGACCCACAAAGGGCTTTTCACAGTGTTTGGCACAAAAGTGATCAACAAACATGAGCTGTTAAAACTTGAGGCTCGTGTAACCTAAGACCTGAAAGCCTCCAATGCCTGTGTACCCTCTCTCGACTAAGATGACAAGCAATGTGGGATCACACAAAGTCAGAGAGAGTGCTCGCGTCCTGGGGTACATGGCATATAAAATGCCTGGCAAGGAATAAATTGCTAGGATTTGATGTGTGGGCCAAAAAGAACATTTTCAGGTTTAATTCTATAAACATGCATTATCTCCTATGAGATTATAAACTCCTTGTCTCTGGCTTCGATAATGTGACTAATTATAATTCTGAAGATAAACTTTAAAGAGTAACAATAGTTTCTGTTATACATGTTGGTGGTAGTCAGAAAGAAGTCTGGGTTGTTGTTGGTGGTGGTTTTTTTTTTTTTTTTTTATGTATCGGGAAGAATTCAAAGGATAACTGTCAGGATTTCAGGGCTGAAGATCAAATTTATTATTGTGAGAGAGGTAACAGATGAAAGTACCAGAGTAAATAAGGATATACAGAAAGATGCTTACATAATAAAAGCCAAGGGGAGGAGCAAGATTGAGGTGGGGGTCACGGGAAGGGAGCTCATGTCAAATGCTACAGAGGGAGGAAACTGGCGATTAGAAGATGACACGAGTTAGTAATTATGATGTCACTGATAAGTTTAATATTTCAGTAGCTTTAAGTCAAGTTATATTTTAAGGGATTAAGGAGTAAGTGAAAATTGGAATCTCAGTTTTCAGTCAAAGGTACCAAAAGGTAAAGAGGAGACAAATATGACGTGTCTGAAGACTATAAATGCTGAAACACATTTTTGGTGGGGAGGAGCAGGACATAAACCCTCTCTTACTCATTTCCATACCCTTGGCCTTACATTAGACAGGCTTAATAAATGTTTATTGAATGTGGAAGTCTTAATACATTTAATCAACACTTAATCTACTGAATATAAAATATACTTAACATGCAATGATTTTTATTACAGTGGTAATTTGCCCAGTCTAACCATGACCATTCTTTAGAAATAAGCATTTACATTTTTGGGGGGAGAGGCTGAGAAGCAAAGGAGAGATCCTGCAGTAGGAGTTGCTCTGATGGCCACGATTTCTGTAACCACCAGGATAGAAGTGCTGGCCAAACACACCTTAGGAGCTGTGAATGACCAGCGGCACTCAGATGCCTCTGAGGTATTAACTAGTATTTTTCCTTTCAGTTAATGAAGAACTGTCACAGACTCCTGATCACCAACACAGCCTCAACACTGGCTCTTCCCGCTACCAGAGAAAGAAGCGGACGTGACCGTCAGGGACTGATCAGTGGCCAAAGCACAGTGGATTTCCGCTGGTCAGAGAGTAACAGTCAATGGCTTAGCAATAAAGTAGGTTAATAAACCAGATTCACAGCAAGATAGAACAATAAGATGCTTGGTCCGACTATATTGAAAAGTGGCAGCTATTGTCCAAGGGGACAGCTATGAGACTCAGCTTAACCAGCAGTTCTTCAGAGTCCCAAGATTTTGTTGGATGGTCTATGGACTGGATACTTAAAAACTTTTGTAACATAAACTTTTATAGAACCACGTCTACTCTGAAGGGCATTATTTTCTAACTAAAATTCTTCAGCATCATTATTACGTAATTCTGTGGAAGCTGGCATTATTCTGACTTTGGAGGTGAAGAAACTCTGGTAGAGATCAAATGAATAGCAAAAGATGAGTGCCTGTGGATTCCCACTGTGAGTTCCCACGTCCTCCTCTTGACACTCAGCGAGGCACAGAGGTCACCTTTTCAGGCCTTATTTCTGGCCCTCGGTTTGCTTCTCCCCTTTCCCAGGTGCTTTCGCAAATCCCATCATCATTGTGAGAAGCCACAGCAAGAGCCTCTCTTCACTGGGTATGGATCATCATGAAGGCAGCTTTCAGCATGACACCGCTTGGAAACATTGGCCATTTGGTGAGAAAAGTAAAGAACACAATGTTCATGGAACTCATATGGAAAATAACTCAAGACCTTGCTTCGAACACCAAACATCGGGGAGCATTTCTAAATTCGGAAAGAAGTCAACGTTTCACCAGCAGCAACCACCAAGCTGAGCCCTGTGCTACAAAGCAGCTTCTCCCTGGCTATCTCACACATGGTAGCGTATAAATAAATGTCAGTGCTACTCTCTGTGACGATCAAGAGAGGTGGAATGGGGGTGGGAGGCAGGCAAAAAAAAAAGAGAGAGAGAGATTTCACTAGCAGGATTCTTTCAGCGAGAGCCCCAAAGAGCCAATCTAGGTAATTGAGAAGAAACATTTAATTCAAAGTAGTAGTTAAAACTACTACCTTGCTCATCAGTTTCCTAGTTAATGTTAGCAAAAGACACTAAACATGTCCTAAGTGTAAGTCTGGTTATACTCCAATGTTTGCATATGAATCCAACAGGCTATTAGACAGATTATAAAACAATGAATTTGTTCACCTGAAAGAAATGCATTTATGTAGTGACATAGAAATATGCAAAAAATCATGTTGCTGATCCAAAGCAAGAATGCTATTCTCTGCTTCTCTTCCCTCTCCTCCCTCACTCTCCAGTTCTTCATATGCCTCCAATGAGTTATTGGTCTCCATTTGCACTTATTGCATAATATGAAATTCACTGTTCAACTGGAGGACACTCATTTCTGGGTTTTATTGTATTTGATTACAAGGAAAATGTCTGCTGGGGCTTCCAGACTGAGGTAATTTAGCATAAGTGTGCATGCCATATGGAAGGAGTAACAATATCCTTTCAATTCTGGGAGGGATCTCATTATAGCCTCTGGCGGAAATCAGCTTATGTAAAAACGCTTTCTTTGACAGAAGGCGTAGAGGTTTGGCCACTAAAGTTTGCTCCAACTTCTCTTGGAAACAGACACTCCCAAAGCCTGACTGATGATTCTGGTAGATGCATTCCACCACCTTTGCCCGAGCAGAGAAAATGCATCTCAACTACTATGGTAACAGAGGAGCTCTAAACATACATATTTTTAGCATAACCCAGTTGTGCAACGCAGGACCTGATTTCTTTGTTGCTGTTGGGTAAGATGAGAGTACAAGGAATTTCTAATGAAATCATGAGTCATGAGTGTTTTTATATGCAGAGAGAAAGAGAAACTAGTTTTCTCATGGAGAAACCAAGTCCAAGGGTTTTACTACCATCTGCTTGAAGGCACTGTACTGGATTTGAAGAGTCCCTCACAGACTGCAGCAAATCAGCTGCCCAGTCACATCTTTGCTCTCCACCTGCTAAGAGTCTAGCAGGTTCCTGCTCATGGCTGCTGTCACAGAGACCAGGCTGGTGGTCTCCTTAATATTTCATCCTATATTGTTTCTTCCTATGTGCCAAAGCATTTCATTAGGGGCCAAACATGCTCCTAAGTGGTCTCCCTTCAATAATTACTAACCTTATTTCTAATGTTCTAGTATCTGAATGAACTCTCTAGTATCTGAATGAAATGCAAGTCCGTTTCCCCGACATGAGACTTTCAATAAAACAGTGGGTGCTGTAAGTGCCGTTATATTCCCATCTATTCAACAACAACAAAAATTTTATTTTACAGAGCGAACCTAAAGCTGTTAGTATCATCCATCTTGTTAACTGTGTCGGTAATTTGGAAATGTGGCATTGGGACACCAAGTCCATGACCTCACATTCTAAGCTTAGACATGTTGATAAAATAGAAAATGGGGCAGGGAAGGGCACACATCATGTTCTCTAAAGTGTTATTCACAATCCTTTAAAGAAAAAATGTATTTATAAGTAGTTTGACCAGGTAACAACCTCTGGTATTTTCTAGATATATTATAGTAGTAGTAACTGGAAAATCAAGGACACACACTTTCACACACCAACAACAGTTTTTCTTTGAAATCTAAGTTCTTTGGCAAAACTATAGCTCAAAAATCAGTCGTAACTGTGAAACACATTTTGTAAATCAATTTTCTGACTATTTATAAAAAGTTAGAATTTTTCCAAACAAATGCTCCTGGGCCTTGCTTTCTGACTTTATAATTAGTGTGCTCATCAGAAGCAGCCTCTCATTTTAACAGCATTTATGCAAAGGCATTCACCCTGGCAGATGAGTGACAGAACATAGACAGGAAGTACATATCTAAAAATTTTTATTTATAATTAGGGGACCAAACCAGATGATCCTAAAGGACATCAACCCTGAATATTCATTGGAAGGATTGGTGCTAAGCTGAAGCTCCAATACTTTGGCCACCTGATGCAAAGATCTGACTCGGTGGAAAAGACCCTGATGCTGGGAAAGGTTGAGGGCAAGAGGAGAAGGGGACGACAGAGAATAAGATGGTTGGATGGCATCACCAGCTCAATGGACATGAGTTTGAGCAAACTCAGAGAAATAGTGAACGACGGGGAAGATTGATGTGCTGCAGTTCACGGGGTTGCAGAGAGTCGGACACTACTTAGCGACTGAACAAAAACCACCACCACCACCAGATTGAAATTCTGTTAAGAAAATTCACATCCATATTCCCAAACTCAAATTGTTAAGAGCAGAAATTCCAAACCTTTATTAAGGTAATAAAGAGCCTTTTGAGAATTTAATGAGAGTCAGGAATAATTTTTTAAATCTCTAGGAAAAGTGAGTATACCTGTAAATTTGCATATATTGGGAGAAAGCCTAGACCCTTGAAGTCCATCAAGGAGTCTGCGGTAAGGAAGCCTGTAGTCAAGAATCTTAGGAAAAAATTGTGTTGCCTCTTACACCGGCCACCTTACTTACGATGGATGAGTAGACCATATCGGGTTTCTGACATGGCAGGGCTCACAGGAAAGTTGGGTCTATACCATTCAAAATTTCCCTAGAGGCTTCCCAAGTAACTTAAGTTCATAATGGTACAGAATTCTATTCTGCAAAGTTCTCACAAGAACACAGTTCAGACTGGCAGAATCTCCCATTACTTACCTTTGGTGGATTAATTCACGCAGTGCTGTTAATACTCACAGTGGTAAACTTTTTGGAGGGCATTATTGTGCCAGGAGCTCAACTAGGCATATTATACATTTTACTTCATCTAACCATGAGAACATGCCTGGTGTGGGATGTATTACTACCCTCACTTCACAGATGTTTAAGTACCTTCATTGAAGTCATGTGGTTCACTTTCTCAGCATAAGGCATTGCAAGGCCCAGCTGTAGGAGTCTAAAGCCTGTGTTTCTGAAGCAAAACATTTTATACAAACTGAAGCTACTATACATCCAATTTGGCATCATGACTATTCAGAGGGTCAGTGT
This sequence comes from Muntiacus reevesi, assembly GCF_963930625.1. Classification (NCBI taxonomy): domain Eukaryota; kingdom Metazoa; phylum Chordata; class Mammalia; order Artiodactyla; family Cervidae; genus Muntiacus; species Muntiacus reevesi. The sequence goes on along the minus strand of NC_089251.1, from coordinate 189,148,784 downwards.
TTTGGGCCCTGGCCAAGGATCAGGAGTTGGACACCTCGGATTTGCCAGCCGACTGTGTTCTTTTGGGGTCAACTCCCTGCTGTGGCCCGATCCCAGCACACACATGAACAGGTGCACGTGAGGATCCACGCAAGCCGATGTGGACTTCTGCAGATACCGTTCAGCCTATGCTGTGTCAGCAGTGACATTCACATGTCCTGTGCAAGCGTGCAAGACCCTACTGGAAACTGACCAGAGCACCATACTCAGAAGAGCAATGTTCTCAAGACTGGACTTTGTTTTAAATTATGGCGCTTTTATGGGATTTCTTAGTCTTTCATCATGGAATACTTTAACAAAAATAACCAACCCCTACTTACCACCTCCTGGCTTTAGCAATTATCAACTCACAGCCAGTCTCGTTTCACCTAAAGCACAACTCACTCCTCCCTAGCCTCATGCTATTTTGAATTCTCAGATAATTACATGATGTTTCACAGACATCATACAATTTTATCCATAAGTAAGGGGAAAACTTAAAAGTCCACGCTGGGCAGTAGTTACACTAGTTTGCTTTATGACCGGAGTCCTGGTGATGATCACTCCATGAACTGTGGTCTATGCAGTGAGGAATGCTGTGTGCATCACAAAGGGAAACAGAAACTACTCACTACAGTGAAATGCCAAAAATTCACCAACTCCTACGTGTTTTTTTAACAATATCATTTTTCATCCTGCTGTGGCCTGTGGAATATGCATTATTCTGTTTCCTGTGTTCCACACAAGATCACTGGAAGGTTTATGTGATAGAGTCATAAAAACCCTATATAACTAAAAGGAATTATTGCTTGTCATCCTCAAATTATATTGCTTTTTGACTTAAGATAAACAATTAGCACCTGGATGTCTCATAGCAGTGAACTGTTGACCTACATTCTTATTCTACCTCTTGGGACTTTGAAAGCTCAGTTCACACAATGGAAATTTAACATTCTGAGAATTATTTTGCAAGAAACACAAAATACTAAAATTGAAGGTCTTGCTGCCATCATCACAGGTGGCATGATCAACATGATTCCCAGATGCTTCTTGGGTACCAAGCCCCCACAGATATTCTGAATATCTCTGGGACCCCAAACTCTGTCCTTGCCATCTCAGCTTCTAAAACTGAGCCCTGACTGAACATGGCATTTCTGGAGCTGCCAGACATACTTAGTTTCCTATCATTGTAGCTATCATTAGAAATTTAGAAGGATGTGGTTCTCAAAAAACTATGGCAATATCAACCTCTGCTTTAAACAAAAAGGCTACATACACACATTTTCTGATGCAAATTATATTTACAGAGTCGTATTTGGTTCCATTATATCTCTATGACTTGGCTTGCTGAGATAGGTTTCCCCAGAGAGGAGGAGGAGTTTATGTAATAATTCTAGAGAAAGCAAGAAAGATCTTTCACAAGGTGAGAGAGAATTCCGTGGGAACTGATCCCAAAGAAGGTAGCCATGCAAATTATATTTAACATGTTCACTTTAAATAACTAGGGAAAGACATTCTTCAGAATATTTTAAATGAAATAAGCCATCATACCGTGTTGGTCATTTGCTATATAATGCTTTTAACATGTGAAAGAAAATGAGTCTGGGCAAAAGCTTCACAGTGAACCATCCTGCTCAGACACGGGTGCAGCCCTCAGCAGAGCCCGTTCAGAGCAGGGTCAGTGGACTGTTAAGCAAAACTGAAGCAGAGGACCAGATTTTAGACGGTGCAGCTAAAACATTTCCTGAAACAAAACAAAAAATACACAAAGAAAACAAGCAAAAATATGCCTTGGAGAACTTGGACAAGTTGGGGGGTGGATTATGTAACCAGGCAGAAGGAACTGGCATTCTAAAGAGTAGATTTACAAACATTTGACATTGTTTTAGCCATTTGAAATTGGTGAAGCTGGCAGCAGCATAAGATTATAAAATAAATGAACAGATTTAAAAAATGCTACATGCCACAAAATACTAGAACCTCTGACTGACAGGAGGACTCGAGCTTATTTTTTAAAACCTTCATAAAAAAAGAAGTGTTAAGTTTAGAGAATAAACAAACTTTATTTTATAACAGTATTACAGAAAGCAAAATATCATTTAATACAACTTGCAGCTGCTAGATATCTAATCTGGCTTAACTATACATGGGGGCAAAGCAAAGCAAAGAATGTTCAATACAGTTAATACGTCCCTATCAGGTCTCTGGCATCAGCTTTTACTGGTGTAACTTTCTTACAACTGTCAAAAAACCCTACCATGGCCCTACTCCTCCAAGCCAGCATCCTCACACCTGTGAGTCATCACACTATCTGAAAGAGATACACCTGCTTGATAAACAAAAGGTCAGTTTTTACATGGAGACAAAGGGGTTTAATACAAAGCCAAGTGTTCTACACAAGTGTTCAAATAGTGGAAAGTATGGAAATGTGGACATGTTAGGAAAGAAAGCACTAAGGTTTTTAAGCTGCCTGAATGTTTTAGTAGGAGGGGAGAAAACGCTGCCTCTCCCCTCCGGTTTCTGGAATGTTGCCGAAGAGCCCGTGTCGGAGAAGGACGGGCATTGTGGTGCGGCAGGGCCTCTGCACACAGTGCGTGGTCAGCGAACTTCATCATGGTTCTCCAGTCCGCAGATTCCCGGACTTCCTGCTCCAAAGTAAAAAGTCACAGGACTGGAAAGTCAAAAGGGTTCATTATCAAAAAATAGCCCCAAGGAAATTTTCCAAACATTAGAAAATTTTCATAATGTAAGAAACACTTTTAAATCTGCATTAACATTTTCTCATACAGTGTATTTACTGCAAACTGAAAATGTAAATATTGACTTCTAAGAACCCAGTGGGAAGCATCTGGAAGAAGGAAAGCCACTCTCAAAATCAAAATGAGTCACAGAGTCTCCTTTCCGCACAACAGCACCCAATCCAGTGAACGGCACCGTACCAGCTGGGGCTGGCTTTGTTCACTATCATTTGATCAAAATGAGTCACAAAAAGCAGGTAGTTGTACAAAAAGTAAACAGGAAACAAAAGACAAAACTCTCTAACTAAAAAAACAAAAAAGAAAGAAAAGAAATGATATTTAGAAGTGGTTATAAAACAAAACAATATATTAAAATGCGAGGGAATGGTATAGACCAGAGCTGTTAAGGTAAGGTTTGGTGTTGGCATTTTAATTCTTCAGGCTTCTGGCCATTGGAACCAGTCGTAGTATAAATTCGCTGGAGCAGTGGTGTGGCATTAAGACTTGGAATGGTCAAAATTCTTCAGGTTCACAAAGTTGAATGTTGTCTATAAAATGAATTTCTAGGAGGAAAATAAGAGAGAGAGAGAAGGCTTAAATATTCCAAAGACAGAGGCTTGGGGAAAAAAACGTTATTCATTAAATTCCAAATGAAGTAATCGACAATTTCTATTTGCCTGGTTCTACAGTAAATAGTACTTTACCAGAAGACAAACATGAGAATCTGATTCGCTCTTGAGGGCCTTAAAATATCTGGAGGATTGACAGCACACTGGAAACAAGTGGTAAGAAAGAGTCTGACCAAAAATTTAACTATAAAACATAGGTAATTCATATAGTAAAAATCTAAAAAATATATTTTTAAAACCACTGTAGGTTTCAGAGTTAGCTTCAAGAAAGAAGGAAAAATAATTTTGATTTCATTGAAATGAATAAAAGGTGCCTCAGGCTAGGAGGACAGAATGAGGAAAGATGTAAAAAAGGAAGAAAGTATACGGCATTAGGTTGGTGCAAGAGTAACTGCAATTTTGCATTGTTGAAATTTGCCATTTGATACTGGAATATACCCTTAAATAAATTCAGTTACGTTATACATCATTTTAATGTGCATTTCTTGCTTTTTTGTTTTTTGCATTTATGCTTTTTGCTAATGACTTATCACTTGCTGTTTATTTGTATTTACTTTAGACTATAGAAATGATGCTAGACAAAAAGCAAATTCAAGCGATTTTTTATTTCAAGTTCAAAATGGGTCATAAAGCAGCAGAGACAGCTCACAATATCAACAACATATTTGGCCCAGGAACTGCTAATGAACATACAGTGCAGGGGTGGTTCAAAAAGTTTTGCAAAGGAGATGAGAGCCTTGAAGATGAGAAGCATAGTGGCCGGCCATCAGAAGTTGACAATGATCAATGGAAAGGATCATTGAAGCTGATCCTCTTACAACTACATGAGAAGTTGCCCAAGAACTCAACGTTGACCGTTCTATGGTTGTTTGGCATTTGAAGCAAATTGGAAAGGTGAAAAAGCTCCAGAAATGGGTGCCTCATGAGCTGACCAAAAATCAACAAAATCGTCATTTTGAAGTGTTGTCTTAATTCTGTGCAACTGCAATGAACCATGTCTCGGTCCAGTTGTGACATGAGATAAAAAGTGGACTGTATACAACTACTAATGACTGCCACCTCAGTGGCTGGACAGAGAAGCAGCTGCAAAGCACTTCCCAAAGCCAAACCTGCACCCCCAAAAAAGGTCATGGCCATTGTTTAGTGGTCTGCTGCCAGATGATCCACTACAGCTTTTTGAATCCTAGTGAAACCATTACATCTGAGAAATATGCTCAGCAAACTGATGAGGTGAACCAAAAAGGGCAACGCCTGCAGCCAGCACTGGTCAACAGAACAGGCCCACTTCTTCTCTACGACAATGTCCAACCATACATTGCACAACCAACGCCTCAAAAGTTGAACAAATTGGGCTACCAAATTCTGTCTCATCTGCCATATTCACCTGACCTCTTGCCAACTGACTACCACTTTTTCAAGTATCTTGACAACTTTTTGCATGGAAAATGCTTCCACAACTAGTATACAGAAAATGATTTCCAAGAGTTTGCAGAATCCTAAGGCATGGATTTTTATGCTATAGGAATAAACAATTTTATTTCTCATTGGCAAAAATGTGTTGATTGTAATGGTTCCTATTTTGATTAATGAAGATGTGCTTGAGCCTAGTTATAACAATTTAAAATTTAGGGCCCGAAACCACATATTATTTTTGCACCAACATAACAGTTGAGTATACAGATTATGGGGTGGAGGACAGGAATGAATGAGGCAGGGGGTGGGGGGGGAGATAGGACAGTGGAGGAATGAAAGTGATGGAGGCTAAGCCTTGGTATGGGGAGTAATAAAGGCAAGAAAAAAACACACGAGATCTACTTTTTAATAACAGACTGAGAAGTATGAGCTTGATTTACCAGGTTGGTGGCAAAGTTAGTTTGGGCTTTTCCAGAAAGGTACTTTGTGGCCAACACAATAAAACATAAAAACAATGAATTCAGAGAGAGCATTCAGACAAAAAACAAAAAGCAGTCAACTATCCATCTACTGCAATGACTTCAGAATGAGTCAGGGAACCAGGGGTGGCCCAGTTTACATAAGGCATGACAAACCCAGAAGAGGAGGAGCTTGGATCTGACTGGAGACACCAGAGGAGACCAACAGGTGTGGAATCCGGGACCTCAAAAATAGGGGAATGAGAGGCCTAGAGCCTGGGTGAGGTCATAAGATTAGGGATGTAGATCGGCAAGTTGGCACCAATGGACACATGAGACCAACGGACGAAACTAGTCTCACGTGAGTATGTCTTGAGGAAGCCAACTATCAAAGGTAAGGTAGGTAGGAGAGTGGACTAAAATAAAGTGGACAGGGAGGCACACAAAATGTAAGGATGGTGCATTGTCTCTGCAAGAGAAAGGAGTTTTAAGAAGGCAATCGTTTCACTCTCTATTGCAGCTTGGTTGAAATTTCTGGCAAATGGTTGGTGACTAGAGAGGGCAGTGGAGAGCAGTCATTAATGTCCTTTCCAAGCAGCATCGGTCCAAACTCAATTAGATTGTACATTCTTTTGATTAGATAAAATTGCCGTGTTTTAATGAAAAAATTTCCCACCAACTAGATTTATCACAGATACTAGTATAGCCTCTTGATTATTCAGGACAGATTGCCTAATCGAATTCACGGTTCCCCCCCTTGCTGTCTGCTCTAGGCTATTTCATTACTCAATAGGACTTCTGCTTGATTCTAGGCGGGGGAAAAAAAAATCAATGGAGAAAACAGTCTTCTTTTTTTTTAGGTTAGTAATCATGAACAGAAATGTGGGGGCAGTAAAGGGGTCAGCTAAAGCTACCAATCAAATTTATTAGAGCATAATGTGACCTTTAGTTGTGCTGTTTGTCTATTCCTATTTTCTTTCTTTCCTTTTTTTTTGAGAGCTTGTAACTCTGTTTTGCTCAGTGAACAAGTATCATTTGTTGAACACAACTTCCACTCTGCCTAGCCTATGTTACAGAAAATGAACCCCTGACTTGACACTACCTGGAAATCGTCATAAAGAATGAGAAGCAGTATTATATTCTCCACTTTCTTCACACATTTCCAGGACACTTTATTACACTGAATCTGTTTTCACCAAAGATTAAATTTTTAATTTGTAAAAGAAAGCTAAAATTAAGTCTGTTTCAGTCATTAGCAGACAAATAAGAATCTAGGAATATGCAGAAACTGCATCAAAGAGATCTTGGTTTCAAAAAACTTCAACATTTCTTGAAATATATGTAAAGAAAATTAGTTACCATGTAAATCCAAATATCATGTACTTTCATTTATTCACAATCAAACCATTAGAAACTAAAATAAATCCATTTTTTTCTGTAGTACAGAATGACAGATGACAGTATTACAAATGACAAGTATTACAAATGATGGCCTTAATGTACTCTTAGGATTCCCAACAACTTTCAGAACCAAAGAAAATTATTTTTACTGTAATTTTAATATTCACTATATTTTTTTCTCATTCTTTAAAAAGCTATAAATTGAGTAACTCTGAGTTAATTAGATATTCAATGTGTCAGAATATCCCAGTTCCTTACTGTTCTGGATGAACAGGAAGTAATTTATAGTATGAAAGATTTTATTTACACATTCACCTATCTTTTTTTTTACAATTTTACTTATTTATTCATTTTTCTGGGTCTTTGTTGCTGTTCGGGCTTCTCATCGCAGGGGCTCCTCTTGTCGTGGAGTGTGGGATCTTGGTTTCAGGACTTGCGGCTCCTGGGCTCTAGAGAACAGGTTCAATGGCCGTGGTGCACAGGGGCCTAGCTGCTCCATGGCATGCGGGATCTTCCTGGATCAGGGATCCAATCTGTGTCTCTTGCATTGGCAGGTGACTTCTTTACCACTGAGTCAATCAGGGAATCCCTCGTTTATCTTTTTTTTTTATTGTGTTTTGCATTTAAACACCTAGAGAAATACATTCCCAAGTACTAAACATCCAGCTTTTAAGCTGGGAAGGAGAAAAGGTGGGACTCACCAATGCCATTAATACACAGGCATCTGACATTAACATTTTTTCTGTCATTTTAGCAGGGGGAAAAAAAACAAAACCTTATTATTTGGCCATTTTTAACAAATTACATTTTGGGTCTAAATAATTTATTACATAGCCCAATCAATCTGAAACTAGGCATGGTTCTTCATGAAAACCTGTACAAGTTTTAAAAGCTTTCTTAAGTTTTGATTCTAACTCACAGACATAGAATTCTGGATTGTCAATGCAAACTGACACACATTAATTATAGCATTAATGCAACCTGCTTTCACTTTTTGACAGTGTCATAACATTCACCTTGAGTTTGGATATGGTTCTAACAGTTAAGTATAAGTTATACTTTAAGTATTTGAATTTTGGTCAAGTAAAAACAAAAAACCAAACTGCTATTTCCTTGCTTCAGTTTCCCACCCCTGGACAATACAATGTCAGTGAACATGGCTAACTAAGTCATATTCCCTAGCCTGTGGCCCCTCTTATCAGTCAATGAGAGAAGAGATCAATGCAGCCTTTTCATGTGATTACAGGTCTGACTCTACATCTCAATTTTTCAAGCATACATGCTGGCTGCATACTTTGCCTTAAGTCTTCATGTAGGGTCCAGAGAATTTGTAAATTTATCTTTCTCAGTGAGCTTGATGAGCATGGGCAATCAGTCAAGCACGGTGCTACAAAATTATCTGAAAGGCACAAACTTAAGAGTTTCCAGAGATGGGGGTTCACATGGCCTCAATCTCGAGTGTGCTCTACTCCAGAAATGGATTCAGTACACAGCAAATATGCACTTTAAAAAGATCATCCTAATGATGAGTGGGAAAGCACTCATCCAGAGGGGAGTCTCAATAAAAATGCAAAACTGTGGCTTATATCTAACACAAAATAATGCAAGAAAATATAAAACCTTTCAGGATGATGACGACTCAATTTATACCAGAGGGCAGTAATATAGCTGAGATTTAAAAAACATGAGTAAATTATTTCTGTAAGGTACATGCAACTATTTCAATAAAAATAAGGCACATGTACTCAAGTGTGAAACAGTTTTAAATATGATAGTTTATGAATTTCAGTTATTTCTAAAGTTTCATTTTATTCTTCCTTGGCTCTCAATTTGCATTTTTTAATTTTAAAACAGAATTTTCATTGTAAGACTATAAAACCCTAGGGCCAAAAAACACAAGTATGATGAATAATCTATTTGGTTAGACCAAGAAATAGTCAATTCTTACAATGCTTGTATTACCACTACAATTTAGACCCATCAGTTCTCCAGGTGTGGTCTGTAGACCTTGGGGGTCACCATGATTCTTTCAGGGGGTTATAAAGTCAAAGCTATTTCATAATCATCCTAAGACACTATGTGCCCCTTTCACGGTGTGAACACTTTCAGTGATGATGCAGAAGCAACGGTGAGTAGACCTGCTGACGTCTTAACACGGGCCAAGGAAGTGACTGCACACTGCCCAAAGCCTCTGCAGTCTTTACCACCAAGCACGCACAGTGAAGCAGAAAGCCAGTCGGTCAGTTTCTCTCAAGGATGTCCTCGGTGAAACGGGGAAAAATCTCAGTTTTTCTTACATCTCCACTCCAGAGTACATCTTTTTAATATTCTGTGTGATGAAATGGGAAGTACGCATAACACATTCCCTCTGCATACAAAAGTGCAGCGGATGTCGAGAAGGAAACTGAATTCATATGAATGCATGAACTGTGAACGGAAACCACTCTGGAATTGGATTTCTGGCGCATTTTCTTAAAAATGAGATGAGCCTGTCACTTCAAGGAAAACAGTTGACAGAACTTGATACCAATGTTAAAATTCAAGTTTTCATGTGAAAATGATAATTTTGGAAAACTGTATTTCGGGCCCCTTGAGTTTGATAGCTCCTCTCTATTTAGACTCTTCTAACGAGATCGGCGGCAACCACAGATCTTTTTACTGTCTTAACCATTTTGCCTTTTCCAGGACGGCACAGAGTTACAGTCATACAGTACATGGCACCTTCTCAGACTTCTTTCACTAGGCGATTATTTTTAACTTAATATTTTGAAAAACTATTTGATTTGTAAATGGCAAATTTTAATCAATAAAATTCACATAAAACGCTCTTTGGACTACTTCAATACTTTTTGTGTGTTCCTGAGACCTTTGCTTGAGAACTATATCTATGGAATCCGCTTCCTGACCTACTGCTGTTTCCTGTTCTCACAGATGTTTGTGTGACTGCTGAACAGAGAAGGAAAAATGAAATCTAGTGTCTTTTCCTTTTCAGTCAAATGGCACAAAATGCCTCTTCCACAAATAATTCAGCAAAATACCTCTCCCACAAATAATTTGCATCCTTTGGTTTGCCTGAATACATTAATGCTATGTGGAGGCCACTTTTCTCATGAGGTTTGCATGAGGGTTTTCTTCAAAGCTAACAGTAATCTTTCTGTTAGAGCCTTTATGCACATTCCAGTCACTCTCCCTAAAGAATTACTACACATGGCAATTTTGGAATATCCTGTCAAATGAAAGCAACATCAATTCTACATTTTTAAACATAATTATTCTATAAAATCTATAAAAGTTTTACTTGTTCACTTAGCTACATATTGCAGCTGCAGCCTCAAAGACATTCTGTCCAGAATACATTTTTCTAAAATGAGGTGTGCTTCAATTACTGAAACGGCCAAAAGTTCATTCAGGTTTTCTTATGACATCTTACGGAAAAGCTGGAACAAATCTTTTGGTCAATGCAATCCACTGGTGGGAATCTATATTTGAAAGATTCCCATCATGAATCCCTCAGAGCAAAGCAATATGCAGTGTGGAGTCAAACTGACTGAGTATCAGCTCTGGCTTTGCCAGGCACTGACAGTATGACTGGGTGAGGGAGGGATTACCTCTTTAGGCCTCAGAGTTGTCACGTACATCCTAAGTGACTGCAAGAACTAACTGAAATAATACGTAGTAAAGTCCTTCAACAAAGCTCAGCATAGAGTAGGCACTCAAAAAATGTGAGCTAACACTATTACGATGGGTTTTCACATATACCTTATTCCTGGTTTTACTTCCAAACTCAGTTCAAATCTACTCTTAAAGACAGAGGTCCTGTTCTGTTTTTCCATTAATAATTGCCTTAACCAATATAATGGTTTCTTTACAGAGTAATTCATTCAGTCAAACATTCGTTCAATCTAATCCTGCATACCACTGATAAAGGATGATGCTAAAAATGCTCTTCTTCTTTGCAAATGACCAACAGAGCAAAGTCTAAACTGAGATACTCACGTGGAGTAACTCTGCCACTTGCCTCTGCCAGTCTGTCCAGTTCTTGCTGGGAACTCTACCCCCAGCCCGATGTAGGACCCGCTTCTCCTGATGTTGGCCTGTGGTTTTCCTATGTGCTCTCTCCTCTCTGCCCAATATGTGTGCCGGCGCTCCCCGCACTCAGCACATGGGAAACTTGCCGCTGCCTTCATGGGGAGGTCTTCCCTGACCTGCCGATCAGAAACAGCTTCTCCTGACAACTTTCACAGCCCTTTCTCAAGGCTTCTCTTAAAACACTTTTTTTTTAACCATATACGTTATTTGTACACTTGTTCCGATGCATTTTCTCACAACTGTCACAGCCCCTTAAATGTGGTATATCCCCAATACACATTAATGAATCCATGAAGTAACAGGGGCTAACCCAAAAGGCAAGGCTGAAAGGCAAGAGTTGGGGGGGAAACACAAACAGAATTGTATTCTATCTCTAGGAACAAAGCAATACTGGCCTGTCCTCACCATTAGTTTCATCTGCTGATTTAAGTGGAAAATTTTCAGGCTCCTTTTTCTGTTCTCTGTTGTTGAATAACTACTTCTGAGATATCCCAGGAGGACTCTTAGTTCTTTAAAACACTAGTTTTCCTGAATCTCAGCAGCTTTGACAAAGATTTCTAAGAGTTGTGACTATTTGGCCCTAAAGCGAGAGGCAGGTCTTCTGGTTCACTCTGCCGACTTCAAATCTTCTGAGAACTGGATCTGAAAGCATTCCACAAATTAAAGCTTCTTTTAAATAACTCAATATTGTCAATCTTAGGTTCACAAGTGGGGATGAGAAAATTCTCTCTAATCAAATCAAATCAAAGTTGTGCAAAATAAAAGTAACAAAACTCTTTTATCGTTTAGAAAAACAGTTTTGAAATATATACGACTAAAACTCACTTAGTATTTGTTTTGTATTTTCCTTAAATAGGAAAGTTAATGAAAATCAAAAGAATTCATCTCTAGACTCAACTCCCTCACTTATTAACATTCTTTTTTCTTACCTTTTCAGCATCCGGTCTGTTATTTTACACTTACAGGACAGCTCAATTAGGAATAGCCACATTTCAAATGCTCAAGAGCCACATGTGCCCTACCTGACAGAACAAGACCAGATTCTCACTCTGCTCCAATGCTAACTAAAGTATTTTGATGTGTGACAGTAAAATAAATGTAGGGCCAACATATCCTGGGAATATAATCCAGATGAACACAGGAATACCTTAAGAACATACAGAGACTTATTAATTTATCCCAACAAAATCTCCTCCTAATCCACCCACAAAGTTACATCAAAATTAAAATTACTATTTAAAAACTAGTATCTGGGATGTCTAACATTAGATAAGTTCTTGAAACAAATGAAACTATACTCAGCTCTACACATGATGGCATTTTATGATTCTTGCCTAGAACTGACCAATGACAAATTATTTCAATCTCTAGGGTTTTGGGGGGAAAGAAGATGCTCTATGTGAAGTTTTAAATTAAATATTCTTTTAATTTCCATCCTCTACAACACACCCCTGCACTAAGGTACAATAAAGTCACCACCTCCATATTCCTCAGAGGCCAAGAGGGGGGTAACATATAAGTAGGGAGACGGGTACCAGGACCCCAAAATGAAGAGACGGGAGGGAGACTTGGAGAGCTTGTTCTCCCCCTAAAGAGGCAGCACCTACTGAGCCACGGCGGCCTTGACAGAAAGTAGGCTCTGGCGTTTTTAGGATCACTGGGTGTCTTCCCATTTGAAGCATTAATAATTCAAGTTCTATAACATGCTAAACATTCAAGTTTGTTTGGGCTGAAAAACAAACCAAAACTCTGGATATGGTCTGTGTGTCTCCAATTTGTTAATTTTGTCTTGTCCTCGCCCTCTCTTTTTAGCACTATTTAAAATTCTCAATTATAATGAAAAACTGGAGAAAACATGCAGAATTTGTGACTACGGGATTAATATTCTTAACAACTCTGTAAGAGATCAAAGATGATAAACACTTGAATAGAAGGGAAAGCCTATCCACTCCAGTATTCTTGCCTGGAGAATTCCATGGATAGAGGAGCCTGGTGGGCTACAGTTCATGGGGTCCCAAAGGGTTGGACAAAGGACACAAAATGGCAATTCAAAGAAATGCAAGCTGTGTTCATGTGCACATATGTATACACATAAATGTGCAAATATGTGTACTTCCAAGCAATGAACAATAGTGATTTAAAAATACTCTATCCTCACAATTTAAAAAAGAGAGGGGACAAATGCTCTTTTCTCACCAGGTTGGCAAAGATTTTTTAAACATCATACAATCTTTAGTGTTGGTGAGTGTGCGGGGAAACTGGGAGACTCTTAAGCTGCTAGTGAGTGTCTAACTCTGCAGAACCTCTAAGGAAGACAGGTGGGAAATATGTCAAGAAGAAACATTTGGTGGCACACCAACTCTAATGTCTAAAAATTTGTCCTAGAGAAACAATGAAATTAATGGCCTCAAAATGTACATACAACTACAATCTTCGCAGCTGTGCATTTACTTGTGAAAACTGAGAAATTATTCTAAATAGCCATTAAAAAGGGTCAAGGAAGCTGTCCTGTGTCCATTCGATGGCTGTTGGAAATTGATCAGATAATGATGGGCAAAGTCACCTACAATGTACTGTGAAGACACTGTATACCATGCAGAAAAATGCCAGATACATGATAGAATCAACAGGATTCGCCTAAATGAATAGAGACATGAAAACACATGTGCAAGTGCATCTGGGTGTGTTCACACACATATACACTGTGGAAAGGGATTCTCTATCTCTAGGAGCAGAGTGATTACAGGTCACTTACATTTTCTACCATCTTTCCCTTTCAGAAAACTATGATTGCCTCTCCTTTTTTATTACCAGAAAAAACACAAGAGTTTCATTTGCAAAAACAACAGTCAATGATGATTCTGTCCTAAGAGCAAGCCCTGGGGAATCAGACTCCCAGGTGCTGCACAATGGCAGAGGCATCCACCGCCTCCTCTGTGGGGATGTTCAGATACACTGGAAGGAACTCGCTGATAGCACCTGTCAGATTCACAGATGTTAAATGGAACATTCCACAGCATTCCGCAATGAAAGCCGGCAGTGCCTGAAACTCATCAAATCCAAACTGACTTTTCATTTCTATATAGAAGTCTTCATTTTAGGTTTATCTTGCATTGAAAACTAAGCTGCAATAAAACGCTAATTTGGGGGTACAAGACCAGTACAACTAGGCAAACAGAATAAAATAAGAATGCAACACAACAGGAACTGATATGCCTGAAACATCCCTGGCTCTTGAACTGAAGAGAGTCATCTGGAAGCTAATAGGCTGGTGCTTGTCTTCCAAGGACAGGGAGACACTCACATGTAAATGAGTCGCTTGTGATCCGTTAGAGCTCCTTTAAGCCAACTTCATCACTCTCTCTTGTCAAGGCAGTTAGACACTTGATGCTAATTTCCTGTTTGGCTTTTCAAGTTCATTTTGAAACCGTGAACATCACCCTGAGTCTGAAATGCTGGCTGGAACACAGTATCATTTTGCTTAGAATCTGATGTTCATGGATGCATGCTAGCCCAGAGAGCAACACCGCTAACTCCGAGCTATTTACTGTGGGTCGGTCGGAGCCTGGAACTCAGGGGCCATCAGACAGGCTCAAAGAAATGAGGCATGTACCAGGTTTGTAGTGAGCACTGCACTAGCTTTGGTAACTCTGTCAGACTGACACTCTCTGTCTTCTCAGATGAAGGCAGGCAAGGTGGGTGGAAAAGCAAAAGGCCCAGTAACTGAGCTTTCCTGCTTCCTGAAACCACTCTGTGTAAATCCTGTTTCCTCAACCTATTATCTGCTGCCTCTCCACTATGTGACTGAAGTAGCTCTGATAAAACCCCCAGACTAACTCTGGACCACCAATTCCAAAGGAACACGTTCCTGGTTCCTCTGCCGTATTTAATGCTTGGTTACACTCTCCTTCTCGGACTTAGCTTCTCTTGCAGCTTTTGTGGTGCCCTTCCTCCCTGTTCCTACCTTCTTGCCATCTGACTCCTCCTCCTAGAGCTCCTCCAGTCCCCAGGCCCCAACTCTCTGACCTGGTCCTGGGCAGCGTCACTCAAACCAAAGACTTCATCAGTGGACGACACATTCAGATGTGTCCACCTCCTGTTTTCAAGCCTGCAGCGGTCTCTCTCTCTGAAAGCTCTTGGCTACTTCCTGGACCTCTCCATGGAGATATTCCACATGCATCTCAAACTCAGCATCTCTGGGGTTGAAAATTATAAATTTTTATTTGACTTTTTAAGAACAAAAGGGTCCATGGTTGGCCTTCTACATTACAAAAAGTTCTTACAATGTGCCTGATTAGCAAATTCTCGGTAACTCCTATTGTCTCCCCCAGTTTACAGATGGCAGAACTGAGACACAGTGAAATAAAATAAGCTGCCCACATCACACAACGATGAATTGGATTTGAACCCAGCAAAACTGCTGTTCCACTTTCTCTTGACACTCAGACTATCTGGTAAATTTCCAATTAAGCATATCCTATGTGTGTATGTGTAAGTCAGAGCGTTATACATTCACTTCCAAGCTTCCACAATAATTCCCATGACAGTGGGCCTCTCCTACGGTACCAGACAATGACAACAACAACGTACACTTTTGCTTTAAGACAGCTACACTCAGAGAACTGGCCATATTGCACATGACAAATGAAAAATAAAACTCATGTGTTCTATGATTAAAGTTACAGGTACCACCAACCACCCATTTGCCCAAGACAGAAACCTGGGCATTATCTGCGATTCTCCCCAGCTCCTGCATCCTCCCGACTCACTAACTTCCATATCCTCATGCAAACAGTCAACAAGTCACAAACCTTATCTCCTTACTGTTTCTCAAATACAAAGGAATACCCCATAGCTTTTCAGGATAAACTTCAGCCTCTTCTCATCGGCTACTCTGACTGTTCATAGTCAGCCTCTGCCTCTCTGCCCCGCTCATCTCCCATGACTCTCCTACAAGTGCCCTGCAAGGCAGCTGCACACCATTTTGCACAATTCCTGGAGTGCTGGGTTCACAGAATCAGATTGTGCTGGCTCGTGGATGGCCCCCTTCCACTCCTTTCTTCACTGGGCCAACTCCGATTCACCGTGACATTCAAGAGAAGCCATCTGTGATGCCCCATCCTGATTCAGAGATCTCATCTCTATTCCCACCATATCCAGTCCAGAATCTATCAGAAAACTTGAGACTCTATTCTGCTGAGTGCAGACCTGTTTGATTTGAAATCTCCACAGTAAAACAGCAGATAACACTAATGAGCCTTCCAGCATATCTGTATAATGAACAACAACAGAGAGAACAAAATGAGTGAACAGATGAGAGACCGCTCCTCCTTCATTTCATCCTTTGGCCATCCACTGCTGTCAGTAAAAAGGAGGCACCATTCACTTTTTCATCCTACATCAGTGATTACTCAAGGAGTCTGAGTTCACAGAGCTGATGGTGTCAGCTGAAGCAGGGTTGGGAGCACCCCTTCCTGGGGCTCATTCTTTCTGAGGCCACACAGATCACCCCACCAAGCCTGGGCTCTTCTCCCTCCTCATCAGGACCAGTGGGGATACCATTCTAGTGGAGACAAGGTCGCTAACATTGTGTATCCACCCGAAACCTCATAAATACGCATTTAGGATAAAACGGTAAGGAAGAGTAGTCCTTAAGAGGACATAAAAACAATGCAAAGATTTAGGAAAGTGCTCCTCTAAAGCATTTCCTTGTTCACAGAGCTGCATTTAGCTCCTCTGCCTCAAACACCTGGCTAGGGGATTCAGACTGGGAGTTCCGTCAGCAGGTTGTTCTTTGACCACCTTTCCACCCTCCACACCCCACTTTCAATGCTTGACCAAGAGGTCAGACCACTCCTAAGGGAGCGGTCAGGTTAAAGCAGGAGGAGAGCTTTTTCCACCTGAAAAGGGAGATGGGGCCAACACAGCACAAACAATACTTTCTTCTTCTTCTCTGATGTTGAAATGCTGCTCTCTGTTTCCACCGACCTGCCGCCTCTGTGGGATTCTGGCAGGGCAGCCAGAGGGGAGCTGAAGCCGTGGAAACACATTCTTCCCAGCCCTGACAGTCATCAGCAAAGCAGATTGTTCAGAAACAAGTGGTGTGGCCCGGCGGGAACGGAGATGCTAAAATGACTCTGAGACATACTTAGGTGGCTCTCGTTTGTCCTTCAGATTTCAACTCAAAACTGAGCTTCTCAAGTAATCGCCTAGTCTGGTAACAGGTCAAACCCTCTACTTTGTTCCTGCATATTATTTCCTTCAGAGCATCTGTGAGATATGCAGTCACACTTTGTTCATTTTGACGCCTCCCCTCCTGGAGCGGATTCTTCCGAAGGAAGGGGACCATGACTGTGTCATCTGCTCATCTGATGATCCGAACTCTCAGTGCCTAAGCTACCCCGGCACCTTTTGGCACTTGTTAAATATGTTTTCGATGACTGAATGAATCTTCCTAAGTTTGTCTAGCTTGAACACCTTACATGTGAATTTATACTTTAACCGCCTAAATCTATTTAATGAGGATGCTTACAAAAGATGACCCCTGAGACAGGCATACTTCAAAGGCTGTGTGTGTGTGTTCACTGCACAAGAGAATACAAAGTGCCAAGAAAAATCCAGGACAGCCAAGACATTCTTGAAGAAAAAGAACCGGAAGGGTGTTATCCTACCAGATATGAATTCTAATTTTAAAGCTATAAGGCACTGGGGTAGGGGGAGGCATAGACTGATGGAAATGAGTGTGCTCAGAAACACACCCATGCTTGTAAGAAACTTGCTCTGACCTGAAGACTACCTGGGTCAAGGGTAAACTCTTCAACAGAGGGCTGGAACACTGGCTACAAACAAATCACTGTTTTCTAATCACACAGAAAAAATTTCAGATAGGTTAAGATTCATGAAAAGCAACATGGAAATTTCTGGATTGAAAATATCTTTAACACCTCAGCGTATGGAAAAAGCATATGCCATAAAAGAAAACTTGATGGTTGAACTACATTACCATATTAAATGCTACATTGAGTATATTAACATACTGACCTCTATTAATAATAGAAGATAAACCACAAACCTGAAGATACTTGCAACACATAAAATTGACGGAAGATTAGTATTTAGAATCTATCAAGAAGCAGTAAAACCAAGAAAGTTATACAGCATTAAGTTACATGTCACTATATGTCGTAAGTTGTACGTCATTTCATATCTATCTATCACATTGGGAGAAATGAGTAAGTCAGAAGGGAGGCTGTGTTCTGGCAGGATCCCTCACTCCCCACGATGGGACAGCACTTGGTCTTGCCACGGTGAGGAAGACGTGGCCTGTGACACGCCATTCCAGTGGGGACCTCTCTCAACTGATTAATGTATGGATCACTTTAAAAACAAAAATGCAATCTTAGCTACATGTGCTGTATAATAAAACTTGCTTTTCAAAATCCTAATACATACACAATTAGGAACACTTACTCCTTTTTTAAGAATTCTTTAACACAGCCTTTAACGGCGATATGTATTTTTGTCATCACATGGAAGCAGCGCAATGTATAACCACTCCCTACTGCGGGCCATTTAGATTGCTTCACATTTCTTGCTAGCATATATAAAAATTTGATAGTCCTGAAGATAAATATTTGTATACATCTCTGATTATTTAAGAAACTCCTCACAGTAGTTCAAGTGGTAAGCAGGTTTAATATAAGGTTTTGTTAACTTGCCCTCCAGGAAATATTACTAATTTATACACCAGAATAAGTATAGTTTCCCTCCCACAACCTCCCTAACTCTCGCTAATATAAACTTTGCCACATTTAGAAGTGAAATTTTCATTTGTACTGATTTAGGTAATAATGAGGCCAAACACTTTTTGCTTAAGTTTCTACATGGTTTACTTGCTTAATCCTCTACTCTTTCTTTTTTTTTAAAACTTAAATGAGTGAAGTGAAAGTCACTCAGTCGTGTCCAACTCTCTGTGACGCCATATAGTCCATCGAATTCTCCAGGCCAGAATACTGGAGTGAGTAGCCGTTCCCTTCTCCAGGGGATCTTCCCAACCCAGGGATCGAACCCAGATCTCTGCACTGCAGGCAGATTCTTTACCAGCTGAGCCACAAGGAAAGGCCTTATTTTATTTTACTTAAGTGTTTACATTTTTTGATGACACATAAATGACAATATATTCCTTTCTCTGCCAGGCATACTGAACTTTATCACTTACCCTTTACTTTTGTTTTTGTTGGTTTGGCTCAAATTGTAAATACTTGTATAGTCAGAGCAATCTTTCCCTTTATGGTTCCTTCTCTGATACACAATTTTCTTAATGAGCACATTTAAAAGACTTAACTCATCTTGCCCTTGGGCCCCTACAATAAAAGACCTTCATCTAACAATGGCAACAGCATCTTTCTCAGAGGGTCACTGTGAACACTCAGATAACTTATACTAATGTTACAACCTTAGTATAAGGCTACTTATACTAACCTTACAAAACAGGACAGTAACACATAAATGTTGACTATCAGCAGCTCTCAACACGTGGCAGTTATCAACACCACATGATGCCCATTGATCCCCAGAGTTTATAATTAACTGAATGCAGGTCACCTGAGCAGGTGAATGAACTTGGGGACGATTAAGACTGAAAGACTGACTCCTGCAGCTCAGTTCCAGAAAAATAAACGACCCAATCAAAAAATGGGCCAAAGATCTAAACAGACATTTCTCCAAAGAAGACATACAGATGGCTAACAAACACATGAAAAGATGCTCAACATCACTCATTATCAGAGAAATGCAAATCAAAACCACAACGAGGTACCATCACACGCCAGTCAGGATGGCTGCTATCCAAAAGTCTACAAGCAATAAATGCTGGAGAGGGTGTGGAGAAAAACGGAACCCTCTTACACCGTAGGTGGGAATGCAAACTAGTACAGCCGCTATAGAGAACAGTGTGGAGATTTCTTAAAAAACTGGAAATAGAACTGCCATATGACCCAGCAATCCCACTTCTGGGCATACACACTGAGGAAACCAGATCTGAAAGAGGCACATGCGCCCCAATGTTCATCGCAGCACTGTTTATAATAGCCAGGACATGGAAGCAACCTAGATGCCCATCAGCAGACGAATGGATAAGAAAGCTGTGGTACATATACACCATGGAATATTACTCAGCCATTAAAAAGAATTCATTTGAATCAGTTCTAATGAGATGGATGAAACTGGAGCCCATTATACAGAGTGAAGTAAGCCAGAAAGATAAAGACCAATACAGTATACTAACACATATATATGGAATTTAAAAAGATGGTAACGATAACCCTACATGCAAAACAAAAAGAGACACAGATGTGCAGAACAGACTTTTGGACTCTGTGGAAGAAGGCGAGGGGGGATGTTTAGCGAGAACAGCATCAAAACAAGTATATTATCAAGGGTGAAACAGATCAGCAGCCCAAGCTGGAAGCATGAGACAAGTGCTCAGGCCTGGTGCACTGGGAAGATCCAGAGGAATCGGGTGGAGAGGGAGGTGGGAGGGGGGATCGGGATGGGGAATACATGTAAATCCATGGCTGATTCATGTCAATGTATGACAAAACCCACTGCAATGTTGTAAAGTAATTAGCCTCCAACTAATAAAAATAAATGAAAAAAAAAAAAAAAAGGCTGCAAGACTGGGTGGACTGCAGGAGACAGGCCCTGTGGCGCAGACGCGCCTCCACGTCCCTCGGCGGGCTCGGGGACACGGCACAGACGACGCTCTTACCTCACTCGTCCCCCTCCTCCAGTTCGGTTTCTTTGTGCACCACCACCCTCGTGACCGACATGTCGGGGTGCTGCTCCCTGGCTTCCCTGATGGCCTGGGCCAGCGCCTGCGGGGTCAGGAGACAGCGTGGTGAGCAGAGATAGAGGCTCTTTTTCGGGGTGGCAATGCACGAGCATGCCCATCACCTGCGATCCAGCCTCCAACAAAAAGCAATGCTTTCATTGCTTTATCATTACAAGAAGATCTGAAATGGCCTCCCTGTTCATTTTAGGGAGTCCATCTCATTTCCCTAGATTTCCCATTTCTCCCATACATTTCCAGATCACAATTCATGGAGGAGAAACACTCTGGCCCTGAATTCCACCCAGCCTGGCACTGACAGCATGAGACATGGAGAAAACAGATCTTCTCTGACCTCAGAATTTTCATCCATTACCTGACACTGGCGCCGAGACTGCAAAGATCACGTCAAGGCCTGCGGGATGGACTGAAGGAAGGGCACAAAGCCTCCAGCATGCTGTCTGCCGTCTACACTCGAGTGATACTTGTAGTTACCCAGTTGCCTCACCCACCCACCCACCCCTACACATGCCCCAGCAGGACCAGGCTCAGCTCATCTTTTCCCTCTGAGGCTCTCAGTAACTGCTTGAGGAATGCTGAGGGAAAAATATATCAACTTTCAGGACACAGAACGATTAAAACTGCAAGCAACAATCACAACAATCAGTAAAAGCTAAAGAGAAGAGAGACTAATCTTTAGATAATAAAACACGGCTCCCTCTTTTACGTGTAAACAGCGAAGGTGCAAAGGTTAACGGGCTCTCTCAGGGCCATCCTTGGGGGCTGGAGGGCCAGAGAAGGACCTGAGCCACCGCTCCATTGGTTCATGGGCTCTTTCCTAGACGCGGCTATGAGAAAGCAGACAAGGTTTCTCTGCGCTTGATCAGAAAGTAAACTGTATATAAAGATTATATACAAAGTAGAAAGATCGTATTTTTCAGAGGGAAAGGTGTTTAAAGAGGTCTTAGGGAGAAAGTAAAAGAAAACCCACACAGAACAGTACTCTTCTAGGACAGGTCGTGAAAACAAGAAAAAGAAGTCTTACTAGGAGAGAGTTGTATCTCATCAGGAAAACAGGCCTTTGAAAAAAGCAGCAGGATTTTCTTGTGACTCTGTCACCTGACTTCAAGGACAACTGCATTTCTTGTTTGTAACACTGTTTTTGTCAGCTGGAAGGTTAGGGAGCAAAACCTTGAGCTTCCTTCCACAAAGAAACATAAAGCTAACAAAAGATTATTTTTTACACCGCAAGTTTTTTACTCAGCTTGGAAGTCACTTGAGGGTGCTTCAGTTCCTCCTGGGGAACAAATTCTGGTGACTCACCTGTGTTGGGACAAGAGAGAACTTAGGGGATCAGGCTTCCATTTGAGCCGTAGCACAACTGCTTTGTCACATGGGGACAGCAGGCAGCCAGGAGGGCGGGAGTGGAGTGGGGACCTGGTCTCAGAGCAGGACAGAAAGTGCTGCCATGTGAAGACTGCAGTGTGGTGGGGAAGGAGACCCAGTACAGTAGGCGGCCTCTGAGTCTGTGGCCCGTGCAGAGGGAAGGCGGAGACCCAACAATCAACACTTGGCCTACCCCCGGCTGGTCTGCGGAATCCCATCTGAGAAAGGCCAACTCTGACGGGGGTCGACGTGGCTACAACCAACTTCTCAGACACTCTGAATTTATGTTCGTTACAAAGGTCTGCCTGGGCTTCCCTGGTGGCTCAGATGGTAAAGAATCTGCCTGCAGTGCAGGAAACCCAAGTTTGATCCCTGGGTTGGGAAGATCCCCTGGAGAAGGAAATGGCAACCCATTCCAGTATTCTTGCCAGGAGAATTCCATGGACAGAGGAGCCTGGAGGGCCTCAGTCCATGGGGTCGCAAAGAGTTGGATGCACCTAAGCTAGCTGCACTTTCACTTTCTTTCACAAAGTTCTGCCTACGTTAAACCAGTGCACTTGTTAAAGTGGAAATATACATGATACCCAAGAGAAGGTGGAATACACGAAACACACTTTAATTAGCTGAAAAGTATGGAAAATGGAAAACTGCTATTATCATCTTCAAATGCATTTGAAATCAGTCATCCTTTAGTTCTTTTCCTTCCATAACCTCAGTACATATAATTAAATACTGTAAAATGTTAATGTATTATAGCAACAATCAGGACTGTGAGAAAGCTATCACATCACATTGCCAAGTTGAGAAGTTATTTTATTAGAAAGGAAACACCCCTGCCATCTTGTTTCTCCCTCCCTGGTTCAGAGCTGAGAGGCATCAGATGTAGAACTTGCAAAGCGAGTTTCTATAGAGGCACGCCTCTTTCATTTGCTAACACAAACAAAGATTCCTTTTTTTCCTATCTTGCTCAGATGAAGGATTTCCTTCCACTATTAAAATTCTTCTAATGTGGGCAAGGAACTGAAAAAGGTGCCAATGACATGAAAGTCGCTGCATGATCAACCTCAGTTTTTGCCAGGGAAGTGATTTTCCTCCTTCACTTTTCAATAGTTTCATAGCCTCATTCACAGGCTTTACGGGGAAAGCAAATACACCATGAGCTTTGGATAACAAGCACCCCAGAAGCCACAATTACATTTACTCAAAAAAGTTTAAAACTTTTAACTTTTTCATTCAAGTTATGAAAAGGGTAAATTTCTCTTCATTTGGATATCTGACCTCATTTTTAGGGTTTTTTTTTAAACTGGAGTATATAGTTGGTTTACAATGCTGTGTTAGTTTCAGATGTACAGAAAGTGATACATATCCATTCTTTTTCAGATTCTTTTCCATTACTGGTTATTACAAGACACAATATAGTTCCCTGTGCTATAAAGCAGATCCTTGCTGTTTCTCTGTTTATATGGAGCAGTGTGTGTGTGTTAATCCCAACCTACTTTATCCTCCCCTCCCTCCCAATTTTAAAATGGGCTAAAACAGAACATCATACACACAGGGTGTGTGTCCTCATGGCAACACCTAAAGCTGTGACGCACCATCATGACTCTTTTTTAACAGAAGAGTTAGGAATGTGTGTTATTTTGGAACTGACATTTCAGGCTGTGTTTTTAATATCTGCTGTTCAGAAGCAGTATCACGGAGATTTTAGTTTTCAGGTAAAACAGGACAAAGGAACACACAT
Organism: Muntiacus reevesi; assembly: GCF_963930625.1. Classification (NCBI taxonomy): domain Eukaryota; kingdom Metazoa; phylum Chordata; class Mammalia; order Artiodactyla; family Cervidae; genus Muntiacus; species Muntiacus reevesi. The sequence continues at coordinate 189,125,082 of NC_089251.1, read as the reverse complement.
AAAATAAAACCTGAGAGTAATCCCTCAAGAGAAAAAGTGGCATTTTAAAGTATGAAAGGGCCTAGTTGAGTGGAGATAGAGTGCAGGAGAAACAAAGGCTGAGAGAAGGCGCCCATCCCCACCTTGCATCATGCCAGAGAATGTCGGCTCTGGCCCAGCATACATTCAACAAAGGCTGAGTGGGAGTCCCAGAGGGAAACCGACTAAGAATAGGGTTTATTCAAGCTTAAGGTCAGAGCAATTCAACACTGTCCCAGTGAAGAGAAGTAGAATAAGTCCTCCATATGGTAAACCAGAGGCTTGGTCTCCACAGAGGTGATTCACTTCCTAGTGGTGAAGAGACACATGTACAGTCATGTACTAGGAATCCCCACTACTAAGTCAAAATAGAGTCAGGGCAAACCCTTTACCTCTAAGAACTCTCTTGGAATTTAAAAAAATACATTATGAAATATGTAAGTAAAATTCTGCATACAGCAATTTTTTAAAAAAAGAATAATTTGCTTTCTAGGCATAGAAGAAATTCTATTCCTCTTTGGCCACAAAAAGTGAGCTCTTTTTAAACAAGAAATTTTGTTCTCTAAAATTCTCTTTCCAAAGTTCAACAGTGTTCAAAGCTGGGTTAACTATCATTTGTTCCTACTTCTCAGCTGAGATGGCCAATTCAACATTTCCTTTTCCTCAAATTATTGTAAAAGGAAAAAAGCTTGGTCTCCTTTAAAGTAGAGATAAAAATCACTGAGAATATAACAAGACAAAAAATTCTCATCACCACTTGGCACTGCAGTCTAAAATTAAAACAACCCTCCAAGTCACCGTGGTTCCATTCATTGCCTGCTTTTGAAAGGCATGCATTCTGCTCAACAGTAGAACGAAAGCACTAATATTCTTTAAAAAAATCTTTTCTGAATACATGTAAATTTTTACTTTGTAAGAGACCTTATATTACCTTCTCCTACCCCTCAATAATGGTAATGACTAGAGGAAAACACCTAGAGGTAAATAGTCCAACTTTTCTAATGCTATTAAAAAATACCTGATAAGTTCTGAAAGACAGGCACAAGTCAAACTTAGCAGCTTTTCTTATTTTCTGAAGCCAAGGTCATGAAAATGCCATTTATTTTCTGATAACTGATGACTTACCATTAAATCAGGCCCACATGAATGCCTGATGGTTGCCAAAATTTTTTAATAGCTTAGACCCAAAGGTGCATGTAAAGTTAGTGGGGAATGAAAAAGCAGCCCATGTTTTATGCAATTCAGTGCTAGGAAGGCTGCACGGACAGGCTGTGTGTCTAGGCTGTGAGCTGTCCTTATGCCAAGCTCAGGAGGTGGACTCATCCAGGAGGTCCTGGGAGAAGGGATGTAACACGACAGAAACTTAGGGAATGAGCATGATCAATCTCAGAAGCAGACACTCCGATCTTTACCTGGTCATGATCAATGTCTGCATCTCCTGTGATCACGATGCGTTTCTCAATTCTTGTTTCAGATATCCCGCCTTTTACAGTCTAGAGGTCACAAAGGCAAAGGGAGGGGGGTTAGCAATCACTAAGACACGTTTACACGTAACCAGAGAAAACACAAATGGAGCACGCCGAGACCTTCTGATAACCATCAGGCAGCTGACACTGAGTGGGGAACACTGACGCTCTAGAAACTTCTTTATCTATAAGTTCAAGGTAGAATTCTATCATCCAATTTGAAAGCAACCTTAAAAGCTCTCTTATCATAATTCAGGTGAGATCAAGATGCAGTAGATGTCATTTAATCCAAACAGTTCCACTGGAACATTTCATTACAATTTCCTGAGTTTCTTCAATTCCGACTGGCCATTATTTTGAAAAGAAACAAGCAGGGAAGAAATAGTTGTTTGGTTTATGTAGAATTTACAGGGACTCCTAATCATTTAGACATCTGGTTTAGTAAGGTTTGGAAAACTGCTTGATGTTATAGCTCTGATTGTTCTACTGGCTTCATACAAATCCATCTGGCAATTTTGTTCAACTGGTTTACTGCAATAACAGAAAGAAAACTTGGATTTGCTTTCAGATATGTAAGATGGGTGAGGGTGATAGATTTCCATCAAATGTTTGATTTGATTCTGCATGTGGTTGTGACATGAACACAGAACGTGGCTGAACAAAGGCTGGAGGGGACCCGGGAGCAGGAGCTTCTGAGAGCTGCCAGAGTCACTGGCTTGCAGCAAGATGACAGAGCCTCGGGCATGACAGAGGCTGAGAGATCATATGCTCTGACACTCTAAACCATGAGTAAATACCACAGTCCTGAGAAAGCACAGACCCAACCTCTACAGCACTGATAAATTCACACAGTCATGGGTGATTACACCTAAGTATAAGACACAGGGCTGACCATAGAGATTGTTAGGTTTTAATAACTAGATACACTTTAAAATGAACACCAATACCATCATGCATTTTGGGACTTTTTTAATTTACAATGTTTTTTTTGTTGTTGAAATACTGAGTGAGGAGGGCAAAAGGGATACATTTGGGACCTTCAGTTTCTAATAGAAGCAGCAGGCATTACAGGAAAATAATGCTGGGTTAGAAATGTGATGACCACAGCATACACTGGAATCACCTAGAGGGCTTCCTAAACACTCCTGGGGTTTCAGAATATCTGGACCGGGGCCACAGTATTCACACCGCTAGCAAGCCCCTGGATGAGACTGTTACTGCCAGTGCAGAGACCACATTTTAACAATCACTGGTCATCAGATGTTAAACACTTAAGAGAATGATTTGGAAAAAATGCCCCAAATCCACATACTAGAACCTTAAATCAATGGGGGAAATTTACATTATTTGAATAAGTCAGTGAAAATTTCCAGTGGTGGTCTCCACTCATTTGCTTCAGTCAGGAGAGCTAACTGGTACTTACCAAACCTATGCTTCTATTTTATTAAGTTCCCTCTGCTCTTATAGCTCTCTCAGGTATAGCTATTTTGAACACATTTTTACCCCTTGTACTTTACAAATTTGCAGTTTGGTTTAAATACAAAGGTCAGTGGAGCCCAAAGTCTTGCATACTTTAAATCTATGCATATTTATTCCAGGGCACTGTGTGTAAAAATTTGCAGTGTGAATAGGAACAAAGAAACAATTCAGAGAAGATTTTGCTGGCAATGTACATTCCCCTGGACTGCTTTACCTTGGTGATGTGTGTGGTTGTTGTTGTCGACACGGAGTCAGACGTGATGGTCTGTGCAGTCAGTAACGTGCCCGAGTCACCACGCGCCCCGCCATCAATCTTTGGAGATTTAGGGGGAAAATACAAAGTAATGCTTAACTTCCATCCTATTGTCAGAGAAGACCCCTCCCCGTCAAACATGCATCCTTTAAGACCTATGCAGTTGGCAGAAGATGCTAGCTGCCAATCCCCTGCATGTCTGTAACGGTGATTTACTGATCGTAGATTGGCTAGCCATCTAAAGAGTAAAGGCAAGGATTAAGTGCACGTGCTGAGCAGAGAGAGAAAAATGGAAGAATGGGAGTAGAAGATGGGACTGAGACCCGCCGGGAAGTCGTGAGAAAATCTGACTGAGGGCCACTTGCAGAATCTAGAAGAAGAAACCAGAGAACCAAGCAGAGAAGTTGCCACAGTGACCAGAAGTACTGGGTTTGTTGGTTTCTTAAGCACAGGTGGGTAAAAATAAGTGTTTTCTCTTATTACTAAGCAACAGAGTCTGACTAGGAGAGACTACACTTAAGTGATTTGGTTAATTGCTTACCTCTAGATTTGTTTCTTAAATGACACTGTTCCGTGATAGTCTGTGCATATACACAGCTACCATGCATATGGCACGCATGCAAACCTGGCAGGCGCTCTCTCTAGATGTGTGTGTGCATATATCTCTCACACACAAATCTTATATCTAGACATATGTCTATACGGTTTAACTTCTTTGTTTTGATACTAGAAAGTTCTAGAGTTTACTAGGGGAAATAATGCAGCACATTAACGGCCTACAGTTTTTTTTTTATGCTAAGACCACCAAATATATTTGTCTCCAGTTTCCTGACACTGACACAGGAAATAACTGGAAGATTCAGAGTCTTTCTTACTATCAGTTAGGAGGAAATCTTTCGAACTCAGGTCATGCTCCTGTATTTCTTTACAAGGGCACTTACCACAATAGAAACACGAGTACACGCTCTCCCACCACACCCATTCATAAGAAACCTAGTTGTGCTTATGGGGGATCTATGCACATTTACAGAGAGCATATCTTAAAAAAAAAATTTAAAGACTGTTTCACACATAAATGCATTACAGCTTGAAAAACACATTTTGAGAGAACAATAATCTGCAATCCTCCACCATGGTACCTTCTAGAACACTAAATTTCTCAGTTGAGAAAAGAGTTGTCTAGGTTTCTAAACAGTTCCATTTCCAAATGATGACTATTTCCCCCATTTTGTTACTCTTAAGGTTAAATATCTTAATTCTTAACTTCAAATCTTTACAGAATCAATGTGTGAATACCAAAAATCAAACACACGAATGTGATAATTATTTAGACGCATAGTATTATCATATTTACGTAAGAATGGCGACATGTTTTCAGAAAATAATCAACTGTGAGGAGAAGCACAGATGTGTATGTGAATATACAAACAAAAGTGAGTTGATTGGCTCTGTCTTCATGGAGTCAGGGGTGGGATGGTGCCAGGGATAAAAGCCTAATTCTATGAATCCACAAATTACATCAGATTCAATAAACCTTGTAAGATGATCTGTTCCCCAAGTATACATAAACATTCCTGGATATATCAAGCCAGAAATGGTTTATAAAAATAATAAGAACAACATTGGTACAGTCTGTTCTAAAAAATCACATATACGCTTCCCCCATAATTACTGGGTCAGCAATTCAATTGCGGCACGTTATATGGCCAAAGTACAGTTACAAAATGAAAATTAAAAAGCTATGTCAAAGTCAGAAACGTAAACTAGGAGAAGACAGAATGGAAACAGAAACAAGCTAAGTAAAAAAGAACTCAAACCGTCCAAGTCTAGAGCTTCTGTACCTGTGGAGACTCATAAGTGATGGTTTTGGTCTCAGTTTGGACAATAGGGACTTCCTTGGTGGAGATTTCTGTCCTTTGTGAAGCATCAGAAATTGTTACCATCTCTGTTTTTACCACTGGTGGCTGAAGTGAAAAGGAAGGGAAACATAAATTCTAGAGGTAATAAAATAAATAAATAAATGTGTTTAATGGAGCCTTCAAAAATAACTGAAATATATCCAAACACACACTCATACGCAAATGAAAAGAGCAAAAGGAAATAATAAGAAAGACACAAAAGAAAAACACTTTCCTTCAAAATCACATATATGTGTATAGATATATATATGAAGCATAAGCTAGCATAATGGCTCCTGAAATTGTAGGTGGTTTCAAATTACGACGGTCCCAAATTACTTACGTGTTAAGCCTGGCATACAGTGATATAGAAACTTTAGTTTTAAGGAAGTAGTGATCAAATTGAAAAGAAAACAAAACAGAATTAATGATGAGAAGTGACCTGCCTCCATTTTTATTACAGTTTAAAGAACCACATGGTCTGTGTGAAGGCTCATGGTCTTTAATTGGCATACCTGGTCGGTAGGCCAAAAAGTCCTTGCTGCCCCGCTGATACGGAGATCCCATTTTCAGAAAGAATATTTTCAAGCAGCATTGTTTTCAGTTATAGTAACCTAAATCTTACAGTGTTTCTTCTGTATTACATAAGTTAAAATGTGATATATCTATAGAGTTACTCCACCATTGATGCATTAATGCTCTGAACTATTTAAAACATCCAAACAGAGGGTCACAGGCTGTTAACATTGGAGTCTGCCAAGCATGTACGCTTAATACAGACTATACTGCTACCAAAACACTACAGTGCTTTCCTTGAGAGAAAATTCCCAAGTGTAATAATTTAAAGAGGAAATCTCTGCAGAAAGCAATAGTTCAAAGCATTCAAAGACTTTCAAAATGTCATCTGCTGAAGTGAAATCAGAAATTTAAAAGTAACATAAATCCAGTTAATTATTTCAAGACAAAGTCAGTTCAAGATTTTCCACCCCATGAACGAGAGCAAATATGGAAAACCCTCTACTTTTGGCATTTAACTTTAGAATCAAGGAACATTCACATAGAAGTAAATCTTTCCTCAGCATAACTTTAACTCCCAAATCAGAGACCCTGCACCTAAATGACCAAGACATCTCAGGGAAGTGTGGAAAGTTCTGTTTCTTGAAGAGAAAAAGGGAAAGACTCATGCTTGATCGAGACGAGTCACAAAACATATAACCAAACTTGCAAATAATCCAGAATTGACTAGAGGACAGAATGCAAAGAGAAGGGTATCCTTTGCTTAGCTTCTCACTGCCCAGAGGGAAAGCTAAGTCCCTTGACCAGACTGTACAATCCCTGGAATCTAAAACCTGAAATGCCAGGGGTATTCAAGAAATAACGTTTTCATCATTGCTAGATGCTGAATTCTGAGCCCCACGGTAACAGGAGCCTGCTGCCATTCCTGAAAATCTTATACTGAAGAGAGAATGAGCCAGAAGGTCAAACCCAGTGGTGACACCAGCAACACTCACACTGACCATTTTTGAACAATACACACACAACTTCCTAATGAACAGAATTCAGGCATTTAGTATGAGGAGGCAGTGCAACTTAAAGATAAGCCTTGAAAAAAATCTGAAAACATGCAAAGAAAAATTTCAGTGTGAAATGAGAAGGGAAAAAAAAAAAAAAAATGAAGTGGCTTTTGTCGGAAAGTTTACTCTTTCAGGAGATCCAGTTGCAGTTAAGATGCCAGAAACTGTGACCCCAGAGGGTGGAAAAATCGACAGAGCAGGGCCATCCCCCTTCCTCCCCGGAGAGATCAAATTCAGCATCTTGTCGGAAAAGCTGAAGGAGAACGGGGAGGACAGGAGAAGAGGAGAGGCAGGTGTTCTCCACCTGAAGAACGGCTCTAGCGTTGAGCTCCCATTTACCTCTGAACAACAAATAATCTCTGGCAAAACATCAGTGTCAACATGAGCCGCCTCTCCATTAACCTTCTGGGGCTCGGCCTCCGCTTCTTCGCTGGCGTCTTGCTCAGCAGCGCCTGGGTCTGCACTCTTCCCGGCAGGGAGCTGGGGGGCCACTACCTTCTCCTGGGCCCCCGTCTCCGCCGGGCCGAGGCCGGCCCCCGCGCGCGGGCCCGGGCTGGCTGCCGGCACGGGGCGCTCCCTGTCCACTACCTTGGCGGCTTGGCCGGGGGCCTCCTCCACCTCTTCCGCGTCCTCCTCCTCCCTGATGGTGCTCTCAGGCACCCGCTGGTGGGGCCGGTACTCCCCCACGTCCTCCTCCTCCTCGCTCTCGCTGCCGCCGCTGCTCTCAGAAGACAGGGAGGTGGAGTCTTTCTGCAGCCCTGGCTCCACCTTCCGCATCTCCCCAGGACCACGCCCAGGGGACAGCTCTTTACCGTTCATTTCTTCGGGGATTACTCTTTCGTCTTTCCCAACCTCTGCCTGCTTCTTCTCCTCCACTACATTCAGAGTCTCAAGTGAACTCTGCACAGAAACAAAAATGGATGAGGGGAAACAAAAATAGATGAATAAATCAAAACGACGGCAACCCAAATTAACCGATGGCAGGTTTCATGTCATGGAGAAAAGCAAAGATGATGATGATGATGGCGGACTGAAAGGGAAGCGGGGGGAAACGTGAGCAGGATTGGAAACGTCGGGCAATGGTGTTAACATGGTAAAAGGGAGAACCTTAACAGCATCAGTGGCTCCGGCGCAAGGCCCTTCGGACTCAGGAGCGCGTTTCTGCGGAACAAAAAGCAACCGAGGACACAAATCAATAAAGGTTTACCTCGACACCCACCAAAACAAACATCTGACACTGCAAAGCAGAGCAGCAAGAATCAACAGCTATAAAAACCTTTTGCTCAAGGTCACGTGAAGGACAATCCAGACAAATGCAAGAAGCTTAGGGAAGGAAACAAAAACACAAGACTAGCCAGCATCCTCCCAAAGAAATGAAATGCTTTTCTTATACTTAGATCTATAAGCTCCTTCTTGTTGAAAAGGTGTGGGGGAGGGGGTGGGGAACGGAATTATACCAAAGTTTACTCATTATTTTAAAGTTTATATATTAAGACTTTTAAAAATCTATTGACAGATTGATTTTAATCAGACTTAAGGAGAAAAAAAAAAACACTGCATGGTCTGAACATGATTCCTAAATGAATTATCAATAAGATGATATTTTTATAGTTAGCTGGCTTATTTAAAAATCAGTTTTAGTTGGCAAAATTATAGTTGGTCTCGGATAGTTATTAACACAAAAGTGTTGCCATTTCAGAGATGGTTATTAGCATCCCAAACTGTGTTATCAATTAGCAAAAAGGGGTATTATAACAGTAGGGTGGATGTCAGTGATGGCTCCAAGTGTTTTCGCTTAGAATTTAGCTCCTCCATTTGAAAACTGAAATGAACCAAGTTTATTATTTGAGATGCTCATTGATGCCCCCCTGCAGATATCTACTTTGGGGGAGTAAATTTACTCTAGCTAAGTACAGCACCTAAATGTTCAAATAAATGCTTGAAGACCAAATACATTAGTAATATCACTTACTATACTACAGTATTGATAATCAGGGTAGAAACTTTCTTAAAAAGGAATCTGTTTTTAAAGATTAAAATTTTCCTTATATTTTGAAAAGGCTAATTTATACTGATGCAAATAATTCCTAGCCAAGTTTTTGGCATTCCAGTAGCACTAATGCCGTGTGCTCTGACTTAAAAAATTCAGCTAAAGACAGCAGCCCTACTTATTTAGGAAGGTATCTCGATGCTGAATGAAGAGCGCTGCACCTCTGAATCCTCTGGGCAGAAACAACCCGCACTGTGAAGCTGCCAAGACACTAACTGGACTGGAGCTGCTTCCTACAGTAAATAACGCAAGCTCATGTTCATCTGCTCCAGCAACATGGAAATCCATGAGCAAAAGGTCCCGGAAGGACACCTATCAACATATACTCACAGACCATCTTTGACCTGCACTGTTATTCTTAAATGTATGGTAGGTAAGCGAACATTTTCAATGCTCAACATTATACCATGTAAATCATGTCACCGACAGAACAAGAGAGCCATCTTTCCAGTTTTATTGAAAACTGAGGTTTCGCACATTAAACTGGAAACCTCTAAACTGACTTTGCTAATTAGGCAACATTCAACTGTAACTCCTTACAAACTTCTTTATAAATAAAGATATCCAGTGATCAGAACATTTCTAAAGGAGATATTTCATTATTACTACTTTTATTACTGAACCTCAAATGGCCAGATGGATTCTGCCCAAATTCAGGGAATCCCTTAGGGGTCATTCCCCAGATAATTTAAATTGACTCTGGCAGGCGCTTCAGTTTTCCTCTATGAGCAGAATTCTTAAAATAACAAGCCAGCTGAAGACGTCTAAAAGACGCTTTGGCTTTGAAAACTTCTGCAAAAAATGCTTTAGCTTCTACGTAGTTGAAGGTTTCCCTCCACATAACACCCCAGACTCTGTACCTTTGTGACTGGTTTAAATGATTTTCTCAATTTAGGCAGACTGGAGAGGGGAGAATAGAAAGCAAGAGAAACATCCAATCAGTGTCTTTTCCTCATGTTCAAATTCACTCATTATTTCTTGAATGTTTCTCCCAGGAAGAGTTAATTTCACCAATGAAAGCACTGGAGGAAAGGGTTCCTTAATATTCAAAAAATAAAAATCACTCTTAAATGTGACTTTTAAAAAATGGGAAACAAAGCAAAATGCACCTCAGGCAACCGTGAGAAGGGCGAGGAAAGCTTTTCAGGTGCATTAGAGTTCACAACAGTGCCCTCTGCTGTCCGAGTGGTGGCTGAGCTGAAGGAGGCTTTCATGCTATCAGAAAAGCCCTCTTCACTAAACAAAATGGATGTTATCTCCTCTTCTAGGCTCTGGAGAGGTCAGAAAAGGAAGAGCAAAGAATTAGCAATAAGTCAGAACAGACAGCGGTGACCTATTGAAAGAAAGCGGTTACGCAAGAAAGAATCACAGACCAGCATACACTGAAAGAGAGGCGAGGATTCTAACGATGCTGCGGCAGGCATCTGTGGCCATTTGCCGGAATGCTGGCCTTCCACCCTGTTTGAGGGTTGTTGATAGCTCTAATCTTCAGAAATGCACTAAACTCTCCGGTTTCTCACTGAAGCTTTATCACAAGCTGAGTATGACTGACCCACCTGCCCATCAAACGCTACTTCGTATAATGTTGAGGAGCTCTCGGCATGGGCCTCTCTGCATTCAGCAGCCTCCTCCCGGCCCCTCCACTTGCTACACTTATTTCAGTGTTAGACCTTGGATGTCCCTAACCCTCTGCCTCCAATGCTCTTAACTAGGCACTCTGGGCCTTGCCAATTCCGTGGTCACTCTGAGGTCCACGGCACATTCTGCGTGTGGGCTTAACTGTTTCAGCTCCTATGCTCCCCCCCTTCCCTACACCACCTTGTCCATACAACAAGCACTGTGAAAGTAACCCCCTGAAGCTCCCTCAGATATGCTAGATATGCCATGAGATGAAGAAATGGTGTCTCTTTTTCTTTCAGTAAGAAAAGGGTAAAGGAAAAAATTCTAAGCAGGAAGACAAACTTCAGAGGGTAAACGCTAAGCAATGTGAAAATCATCTGTCCCTGAAAAGCTACTACGGTGAATTTAATCTTCGCCCTTCTAGCCCTTAAATGATGGTCCCTAATCTGCCTGAGGGTACAACAGAGAAGCTGGGGACTATCTCAGATATTATACCTAGAATACCAACGGTAAGGAATGATCGTGTAGCTCCCTCTCACGTTAGATGTGTGCAATAATATGTCCTAACCAACCGCACAGCTCAGAGATCACAGACAAATGAATGAATGAAAGGCATTCTGGGGTGCCTCGTGGGACAGTGCCCTAACCGGGGTAGCTACAATGAGATGAGTGGTAGCTACAAGGAGATGCGAAGCAAGCTAAGTTGCTTCAGAGATGAGGAGAGCAAGGTGCGTAAGCACTTAACAATAGTCAGGAGAGAAAAAAGCTTCTGGACAATTTCAGCTGAATTAAGAGTCTCCGTAATTACATCATCCCTAGGGTCAGGTAGGGGGAGATGGTGTCCTACTAGGTAAGAGATCACTGGGGAATTTAAATAAGTACTATGCATCGAAGTAGTCAATAAAATATCTCCAAAAGTACCTTAAAACTACAGTCTGTGCAATCTCTACTAGACTCTCGAGAGAAACTTTATACAAGCTCAAAGAAAGAAAGAGTGTGAAGACACTCAGTAATTTCTGACTTTTTGCAACCCCATGGATTGGATAGCCTGCCAGGCTTCCCCATCCATGGGATTTTCCAGGCAAGAATACTGGAGTGGGTTACCATTTCCTTCTCCAGGGGATCTTCCCGACCCAGGGATCGAACCTGGGTCTCCCGCATTGCAGGCAGGCGCTTTACCATCTGAGCCACCAGGGAAGCCCTATACAAGTTTAAGTATGTCATAATTCTCACAACATATGAGAATATATTTATACAAAAAATTAATATTATTTAATCATCATAATTAGCCTATATGTATGTATGCTCATCGCTCAGTCATGTCCACTCTTTGTAACCCCATGGACTGCAGCCCACCAGACTCCTCTGTCCATGGAATTCTTCAGGCAAGAAGACCGGAATGGGCTGTCATTCCCTTCTCCAGGGGATCTTCCTGACCCAGGGATTGAACCTGGGTCTAACTGCATTGTAGGCAGATTCTTTACCATCTGAGCCACCAAGGAAGCCCTAATTTGCCTATTAAAGACCAAATAATTTGATTTCAAATTTTCTGCCCTACTCTCAAAATCATTCATAATACACTGAAGTCATTTTGAAAGCTTGATATATTGATTTCTAAACAAGAAACAATTATTTTTTTTAATCTATAAAACCCATTATTATAGACATCTGGGATTCTGGAGAAATTATACCTATGTATAATTTTTATTTTGCATTTTATTAAGGACTGCAATTTAAAGAAAATCAAGAAACTCTGAAAAATTAAGTAGCAAAATGAAGTTGGAAGAAAGATAGCAATTTAAAAGATACTCTGCTAAAAGTCAAAATACTCCAGTAGACTTACTTAACTTTCAACTAATATAGTAGTGATGTGTTATTTGAGTAGTGGGAGAGGAAGTACATTGTAAGTGGTCAAAAATGTTTATTGGGTGAATGGATGATCAAAGTTACAACAACCCATACATGTGTCAAATAAGTACATATTTTCTAGCATGTGCTACAGAAGAGAAGAATAAGAAAAAAGCAATAACTTCAATTGTAGATAAACCATTTAGGAGTTTAAGAGTGGGTGAATTCCAGATTTAAATTTCACATGACATCATCTTAATGTTAACTTCTACAATAATGAATGGATAGTTTTCACTGTACACGGTTTATATTGTACACTCCTAAATGATGACATCCAGAAAACATGATCATTTTAAACATCTTCACGAAAATCCCAAAGTTTCCTACTGTAAGGACATCACTTTAAATTGATCAAATGATGTCATCTGACTCATTTCTCAGGAGGATAAATTTTCAAAACTATATAATATTTCAAAGCATATGATATTGAAATCATCATTTGATACAGAGTCTGATTTGCCTTGGATTTCAAACTAACCTTTCAAGTATATAGATGCTACTTGGTTTAACTTTATGATGTTATCTTTCACATCTGCAGTGTTGCAAAAACATTTCATCTCACCTAGACCTCAAATCCTTTTAGTCCAAAGCTTCATCTTCCACTTATTCTGTCTCCTCTACCACCCCAGTGTACGTTCTGATGAGTAATACTCTTTACTGATTAACAAAATCAGACGAGGTGGGAGGGAAACACTTTCTCTTTATTCCAATCTGTGCTCTCACTCACATCCCCTATAATCCATCCCTCATTCAGCACCAGAGGGATTTTCGTTGGACACGTGGGATTATATCACTACTCAGCTTAAAGCTCTCCAATGGCTTCCCCTCACTCACTCCTATAACAACTCCAAATTGTTACTATGATCTTAAAGATCCTGCCAAGATGGGGTCTGACCTCTGTGACTCTTCTAAGACCTTGTCATTTGGTCTTTCAGTCCTTTAAAGAAATCCCTGCCTTGGGGCCGTTGCATTTGCTCTTCCTTACACACGAAAGAAACATCACATGTCCACCTTCTTTCCATCATTAAGGCCTCAACTCAAATGTTCTCTCTTCTCAAGCCTTCTCAATCCTTCTATAATGCATAGTAAGTATGTCATCTCCTTAATACTTTTTTATACCCCCAAATTTCCAGTCACTAATGTGCATGTCTGCTCTCTCCCACACTAGACTCTAGGCATGCCAGTCCCAGCAAACAGCAGGTTGGTCAGCTGGCTAAACAAACTCAGTAGAAACAGAGGAATAAGAACAGAAAAGCAACAGAAAACTAACTTTCCTAGAAATGCCAGATACTTCATATATGCAGGAGCAGAGAGATCTGAGGGGCTGCTTGTGTGCACCAAAATCTTTTGTCCCATTAAAAGTGCGTGTACCTATGACTGATTCTTGTCGATCTATAACAGAAAACCACAAAATTCTGTAAAGCAATTTTCCTTCACTTAAAAAATTTTTTAAAATCTTAAAAATAAAAATTCAAAAGGATTCCAAATGTAATCAGTAAAACAGTAATCTGGATCACACGTAGTTTGTTATTTTAACACCACCGCAGTGAGCGTTGTGCAAACAGTGCACTGTCACGTGAAATCATGGTTTTCCAACTGCCAGCCATATCCATTAAAATGAGGGGTCACTTATCACCTAAATCACTTACGATGTCTGCATTTCAAATTGTGGAGTTTTAAATCAAGTCCTTCTGCAATATGGTGATTCTCATCTAATAATCCCATGGAGTTATCTTTTCAAGCACTCAAAAATTACTTTTAAAAATTCAGGTTGACACAAGGGAAAAGACGTATCTCATGGCTGCGGACAGAAATCAAACAAAAGAGGAGAAAAGCAAGAGTAGACCAAGGATGCGAGGTGAACACCTTGTCTGCCTCCTGGGGCTTTTCTTCAACTGTCCGCGCTGCCACCATCTGAGGCTTCTCCTTCATGGATAAAATGTCCTTGAAAAGATGGTCTCCTTTGCTCTATTGTTTTAAACAATAGACATAATCAACAAATAAGACAAACACATTACACCTACAGCAACACAAACAGAAAACGACTGTGTGGGTCAGCGGAACAAGCCAGACGAAGCAGCACATAAAGGGGACCCAATCTCAGCACACCATCAGTCTCCCCAGAAAACACAACACTCCAGGGTTGATTCTGGAATATGGACATTAATATCTTCAGAAAAGCTGAAAATAAGAACTTAAAAGTAGTATGCAACTTCAGAAGACGCTGCTATGGTGTTTTAAATCTTAATAGTGTCAAAAATCTTTGCGGTTTAGCGATTTTTCTTTTGCTCATCTGCTTTAAAGAGATTTGTCCCTTCCACTGTCACACAGAAGTTTAAAGCAAATAACAGCTTTGCTTTTTAAGATAAAGGTGAATAAAAAAGCATGAAAATAGCTAATTCAAATGCCTACAATCTGGCAACATTCAAGTCAGACTAGATGATGAATTTAAGGAGAAGAAAGGGGTGAAACAAAAAGGAAAAAGAAACTGTAGGGTAATACCTGAATACAGTTTTTTTTTTTTCTGAACACACTTTTAAAACTGTATGTTAAACATAGGATGACCATTATTTCCTCAAGCAAAATAAATGAGCTAATGAAGTTCTTGGTTGACAGGAGAGAATTTGGAGCATCAGAGAAGAACAGATGCAGACACAAATGAAGAAATATTTTAAGAATATATTTTAAAGGCAATGCTTATGTTGGTGGTGGAGAGAAATAAACCGTGGAAAGAAAAAGGATGAGTTTGGAAAGACGGGTGAAAAAAATTTTAAAACATTAATCTGGATTTCATTACTAAGAAGTTTCACTTTAAGTTATATAATTAACATTTTGCCAGTTTTCAACAGAGCCCAGCAGTCTTCAAAGCTAAATTTAACTCTTTATCCTTACAGTAATAACCTTAAACCATTCTAAATATGGTCTATATTACTACATCCCTTTAATTACTAATTCTTTAATTATTAAACAAGCTCTTACTTTAGACATCAATAATTTAAAAACTTATTAAATACAATATACATTGGTTTTTAAGTCACTTGATGTAACAACTCATTACTACCAATTTACTCGAGTAAAATAGTGAAATTATTCTCAAAGTATTTGAAGTGTTTTGAAACTCATACAATTTACCCAAGAACTATGTCAATAAGTATTACACGCTGTTAATAAATATTTAGTGTTTAAAAAAAATTGTTAGCAGTTACATTTAAAAAATGGGAATATTTTCTAACTTCTCATAAGAATCAACATAACAGATTAACAACCTAAGTTTTATGAACAGCTGGAGTGAGACATACAGCCAACAAATAGCTAGTCACATACCCCTTGTGTCTGTAGGGACAGAGGTGTGATACGTCGTTTTTCCCATTCATTAGGGCGTGGTTCAGGTGTGGATTCCATAAAATTGCGCTTGAGTTCACTAATGCTAGCCTGGTGTTTCAGTATTTCCTCCTGGGCCTTATCCAGGTCCTAGCAATGTGTAACGTAATAAAAGGGAAAAATCCAAAAGGGGGAAAAAGAAAAAAAAAAAAAAAAACCCAATAGGATAAAAATAAAAAATGAAACCAAAAATAAGACAAAGCAAACTTATGATTAAAAAAACATAATAAAGCAAGAAAAATGCCAAGTCTCAAAAGCCATATCACCACCTACAAATATGAGTTTGTCCAAATTTGAAAATTAAAGCCAATGTGTAATTTTTTTATGATTCATGGCTTAAAGGGTTCTGATTTCTTTGTTCAGAGTTGTTTAAGAAATCATAAGGAGGAGGCCATGGAACTCAACACGGCCAATAAACCTTCTTTCTCATAGTTAAATTTGAAAGGTACTTTGTTCCTGCAAATTCACTTTTCAGATTTGGGCTACTACTAGAGTTGCATTCTGTGAATAAAATGAAAAAAATAAAATTAGAGAAAGGTGGACTCAGAGCATATTGGGCCTGATAGGAAATCTGATCCAGGATCATACAAAAAAAGGGGGGGAATGGTGGTGGGGAAACAACGGTTGACTTTTTTCAGGAAATTCCAGCAATGGTTTTTAATCCTTATGGAATAAACATAACAGCTGCCAGAAGCTGCTTCTGTTTGGTCTTTCTCTAAAATAAATGAACGTCATCTTGGTTTCACGTTCTTGCCAAGCATAAATGTGGGAGCCAGGCATCCACATATCAAATGGTCCTTAAAAAAGGATGTGAGAAAAAATACCAGGTCAATTTTCATTGAAATAGGCCCTGACAAATGTTACTTGTGGGATTTTTTTTTTTTTAGATTGGTCCTGATAAATGGTATTTGTAGGAATAAAAGGTAGTATTCAAAAAAGTTTTAACTGAACTTTTTAAGTGCTTTCTTACATTTCAAAAATCATGGGGCCACCTGTGGATTACAGCTTTCAATTCCACTATTCCCTGAGAAATAGGTCATGCATCTGAGTAAAGAAATATTCCATATGCATGCACAAGCATAGTACGGATAGCTCATCTAGGAGCTCCTACTGCCATTTGCAAAAACTCAGGAAAATCTAAAAATCTTTGCATGGCATGGAAAAATGACTGTGGCTTGAGATCAGGCACATTTCTTGCATTTGTTCAAAGCACTGTTATGTATTATTCTTTAGAGCATTTTAGTAAGTTATGCAAAAATACATTTCCAACAGTTATTAAAGCTGGCCAAAGCAACCCAACGGATTAGTCAAATTACTGAGGACCAGAGTTTTCCACTGAATACATTGCTATATCCTATCCTAAAAGAAGGGGGAAAAGAAACAAAAAACCATTCTCGTGTGACATGGGGAATACATTTTACCTTTCTAATTGGGCAGCTAGGCTTCTTTTTCCTCTTTTCTTTCTCACTTTATTTCACTGCCTCTCTCTTTTTAATCAAAACAATCCCATTAATTAGCATCTTCTCAAAAGGAAGATTTTAAGTGGACCACATTCCTAATTGCATGGATTTTGGTACTTCTTCACTTCACCAAAAAAAAAAAATCATGGACACAGATCTAGGGCCAAATGAATTAAGCCAGATTGACAAATATTTTTTGCAGTTAATATATATTAAGGATGGGATCATGTCCATTCAGAGAAAATAGGTTTACTTGCAGAACTTAAAGATTAATGAATAAAAACTGTATTCATTTGATTACACAGAATCTTTTCTTCTTTCCCAGTTGTCACTTTGAGAACTTCTCATAGACATATTCCTACCTAAGCCACTTTAACAGAACAAAGTCAGAATGCTAACATGCACTCCCACGTTGAATTTCCCCCATGCATTTCGTGCACTGTGCTTGAAAGCTGCCAGCCAGCCAGCCTGTGCGTGACCCCCCGTCCACAGCAGCCTGGGCAGCCATTCGGACAGAGCTGTTTTCTTAAATTATACAAACCTCCAACATTAAATTGCTATGTCTGACATAAATATTATCTCCTTCTACTCTCAAGGAATTTTTCTGTGAAATTAAATCACACATAGGGAGGGAGGGGGGAAGGCAAACAAACATAAGTGTATCAATCAGCAAGCACCAGAAATGACTCAGAGTTGGACAGTCTAAGACATTAAAATAAAAGAGAAATAAAAATCTTAAGAACCTAAAACCACAATGAGCAAAAGTCACAAATAAATCCTAAATGTGCACCCCCAACCCCCCCCGCCGTGCAATCATAATGGCAGGCAGCAACCACCAGGTATTTAACTTTGGGGAATAATATCCACCTCCTCCAGCTGTGCTTCGTCCTCTTCCATCTTCACCTGAAGTCACCCAGCAAGCAGCCAGAGAGAAGGGGAGTATTATTGGAAACGCTATCACCAGTGCAAAGAAGCTGTATTTGAACTTAAATGGTGAACCAGCATTACCAACCTTTATTGTCTGGCCCTCAGAAGATGCAGAATGTTAAGCCACTTTGGTCTTTCTTCACCTACAATGTTGTACAAATGATGGAAATGGTCCTTTGCAAAGGTGGAATAGAGAAGGGAAGCTTCCCTCTTTCTCAGTCACCAGATAATGTGTTGCTTTTTAGTATGTTTTGACTCAGGAATGAAAATATGAGAGTGTAAAAATGGCATAATTCAGTCTGTTCTAACCTGAAATATTTAAGTCAACTGGCTGTAAGGGCAAAGTGTAATGATGCAAATTTTAGTTTTCACTTTCAATCAGGGACAAATGTTCACCCTACATAGATTTCTTTCCTTGGGGAGGAACTGGTTTATTTTGCTACTTTTACGTAAAATGGTGGACAGTAAAAACTATTCCTGAGTTTTATAGTCACTTTTCTTTCATAAGATTTTTTAAACAAGCATATTTATTCATAGTTGGGACAATTCTCAGTTATCTAACGATCCAAAGAATAAATCTGTGTATTTAAAACTAATAGAAACACTGATGACTTACTGACTCATGGAACGGAATAGCATAAAAGAAAAATACTGATTCAGATGTCAAAGGAAAATAGTGTAACCTTCACGTGTTCATTTACAGCAGGATCATATACATTATTTTTTTCTTTACTGTACTTTTTTTTTTTTAACCATTCAAGCATTTCTGAGAGGTAAACAGGGAACTCAGAGTATCTTTTGATCAAGGGAAAAACAGAATACAACCACTCAACAATCTGTTAAGAATTATCTTCTAATTCCTTGGTCAACACTTCTCTAAAATGTCAATATTTGGCATTCCTTGGGTAACATTTAGGAATCATGAATTCTCCCCCTGTGCTTAATTATCTTCACATTTTTCCTTAGATTTGCTCTAAATTTTGTGGTTTACTCTATGTATGAATAGTACCTACAGGATATGGGACACTAGGTCCCCAGACCACATTTAGCAAAACAATAAAAAAAAAGAAACTACTGCACATGTGAGCACGGCTTAGTACTGTAGAAGTAGCCTTTTATGGGGCAGAAATCCTCAAACCAGATACTTAATTTTAAATAAAAGGACACTAAGAGGTCTGACCCAACCTTAAGGCTACAGAGTCTAAATTTTCAAAATGCTGTGGTTTATTTTTCATACGTATTTGTTAAAGACAGAAGAGTATCTTCCTTAAAAATACCTGACAGGGACTCACAGATATGATTTTGAGTTAAAATAAAGAAAGAAAGAAAAGAAAAGAAACTACATGAACTTCATCTGGGTCCCAAATGCTACAATAATAGGGAGACAGAGTTTCTGAGATTAGACCTACACACCCATCAGGAGTAACGGTCACAGGTGCATTCTCCTTAGTGAAGAACAAGCTTGGCTTTCTAATAGCAAAATAGTAACACTAAGGAATTCTATTAATACATAGCGATCAGTTATGTCCACTGTATTCAAAGTTCAATACCAAAATAAAGTTTCCATCCTAAAGGAACAGCATTAACATTTATGTGCAAAATGGACAGACCCAAAACAGACTACTAAGGAGGTCCCCCTTAACAAGGGGGACTAATTAAGGGAGACTACTATGGAGGTCCCCCCTCCTTCTTTTGTGGCCTAGTATGGTTCAGATTATTTATTTTAAAAACCAGTAACTCTGCACTCAACGTAGAATGTGTGGACCTAGTCAGTGAGTATCAGTGAGGGGAAATGCTTAATCACAGTTATTTCTCATGCACTAAAACTACGTGTGTGTGTGTGTGAAGGTGTGCAGATCACACAGTTTTGAGGGCAACCCATGCTGAGATTTATGCGCATGTTTACACTCTGCATCAGGAAGGCTCAAGGGGAAGTGGAGCGTCGTTGCCCGCACAGGTCTGAAGCTGATGGAGGACAGCCCGAAAGTGCTTCCTCTTCCTCTGCCTTGTCACTCCACTCACAGGCCTCCAGATAGCAGAGGGAGAGCGCCAGAGGGAGGGAGAGGGTGAGAGCAAAGGGCACCGACTGAGAAGCGGAGAGAAGGAGCCCGAAGATGAGGATGAGCGAGGGGAAGAAGGAGGCGGAGGCGACGGGCACGTAGGGCCGGGCGTCCGCGGGGAGGAAGGAGACCCAGACCTTGGGGAGGCTGGGGGAGGCCAGGGGCCCGTCCTCATCGAGCAGCGAGGGGAGGCGAGGCAGAAGGCATCTGCAGAAACGGAAGAAGGACCCAGGCTCGGAATCCGTGTGGTCGGCCTCTTTCAGAGCCTGCTCGGGGGCAGGGGGGCGGGCAGGCTCAGGAGGGGCTTCAAGAGGACCCAAGCCAGGACCACAGGGCCCCTGCTCCGACGCCTCGCCTGTGCAAAGGCGCTCTAAGCTGTCCAGAGTGATACGATCGGCCTCCCCAAAGGGGTCTTCCTCTGAAATGTCAGAAAGGAAGTCCATTTCAGGGACTGGCAACAGGTTTGGGGAAAGAGATGAAGCACAGCGGATGAGCGGTGAACGTGGGCACAAGGAAATAGGCTGTTCTCGAAAGCAAACCCATGGCTGAATGTGAAGTTACACAGCGGATACGATCAAAGGAGAACCAAAGGTGAAAGAATGAAAGAGGAGAAAAGAAGAAAGTTAGTGAAAACTTACTCAGAAGTAACGGCTGTATTAACAGTATTATTAGAAAATTAAATGATCCATTTTTAAAAGAGGAAAACTGGACTACTTTCATCACATACAACTTAACAGGTAGAGCCTGATTCAATTAGCATTTCCTGACTGGTTGCAAACGGATCCTATGAAACTCAGATGGCATTCTTACTTTTAAACCTGGTTGCTGACAAACATTGAAAGTATCACGAAAAGGCACACTGAGTCATTTGCCAAAAACAGGCAGAATTTCCCTGGGAATTTAAGAGAACTTTTCTTTTGTATCATATTAACTATGCAGGATGGAGTAGAGACTTGCCGTGACGCCGAGCTCTCCTGTTTCTGATGGAAGTAGCCACTCTACTGGTACACTGGTGGCGTGTTCCTGGTTGTGTCTGACTCATTGAGACCCCAGACTGCAGCACGCAAGGCTTTCCTGCCCTTCACTATCTCTTGACGTTTGCTGAAGCTCATGTCCATTGAGTCGGTGATGCCATCCAATCATCTCATCCTCTGTCACCCCCGTCTCCTGCCTTCCATCTTTCCCAGCATCAGGGTCTTTTCTAATGAATTGGTAGCATAATCATAAACTCTCCTGACACCTATTCAGTTATTGATGGATATTGTTTGATGTGCTGCTATTCTTAATTTTTAACCAAATCCTTTGTAGAATAGGATAAAGATTTTTTAACAAAGCAATGAAAAGGATTTAATGGCTCTCTCTGCCTGCAGCACGTGTCCCTGCAGCATAGGGCAGGGCCCCCATGGTACCTGAGCCCTTCTCTCTGCCGGGGTTGGGAGCCACCACTGCAGGAATTCCTGAGACACTGGCAGTTACCTCTTCTAGCAGGCTCTTTATAAATTCATGTTACACATCTTTAAAATTTTCCAAGTTAGAATTTTGAAAACATGATAAATTTTCAAAGTTAAATTTCTGGAAATATTATAAATCCACAGGAAGATTTTATTTCTTTTTCATGTTTACTTCCAATGTTACCTATTCAAAAGTTTCTCTGTGGGATATGGAAAAGAGATCTGAAGGACTCAAAGCCACTTCAGATCAACTTCTAAGTGACTATACTTACACTTGCCCATGGTAATATAAAATAACCCAAACAAGTCTGAAAACACAATATAGGTTACTTCTCCATTCATTATGGCATGCACACCAAATAAGACCGAAAGCCATACACCATGTTCTCACACGGTATTCACAAAACAATCACTTTTCTCTTAAGAATTTCTTCTTCAGTGACAGATTATTAATGAAAAACCATATATTTTATAAAGACCACCTTTCTTCATTTCAAAATGTTCAAGTCAATATCATAATTATCAAGACATAGGCTATATTTTAAAATTTACTTGAAACAAACCAAATACGAATTTCAAATTATAGTTTTTATAACTGGGGGACTTAATTAAATAGGATGATTATAAAGATGGACAAAAGGTCAATAAATTACTTACTTGGATTAAAGTAATTTACGTTGAAATATTTTGCTTTGAATAACAACCAGAAAAAGGTTAGAGACTCAGTCCAAAACAGCAAGAGTCTACACACATATGAAAGGTGGGAACTTTTACCAACAGAAAATACAATGACTGATTTTAGATGATACCTGAATTTTGAAACAAATGCAATAGACAGCCTCTGATCTCAGCACACATTTAAAACTGCACATTCCACTAATTCACCATACCTTTCCTTCAATGAGCGGCACATGCGGGGCTTTAGCTGGGCTTCTCAGGTCCCTTCTGCCATCACCATCTTGTACCAAGGCAGTGCTCACAACTCCAGGGCCTTGTGCGGAAACCTCCCCAGCAGGGCCAGGAAAATCCTTCATAAGACTTTGGTCCACAGCATCAATCGGAGCTAGTGACGAGTGATCACAGGGATCGCGTTAGGATGTTTAAACGAGAAAATGTTATGAAAACCTCCCTTTCCAGAAAATTAGCCAGCTTATAGACAATTAATAGAAACCGGAAGATTCTTTTGATCGTGAAAATAACAAACCAAATAAACTCATGTTTATACTTTAAAAAATACTCTGAATTGTAACCCATTAAATTACACCAAGCTCTCGAGTCACAGATTTTTGAAGGAGAGATACTGATCATGGAATTGGCCAGTAGGAGGAGCTCTAAGACCAGATGAAACACCAGAGTCGGGGAAGTAACCTCAGAATTACACCGTGAGCAGTACTTCAGTTCTCTGGGGTTTCTTTAATCTTGCCTGCACTTATTTCTGAATCTATCTACTGCAAAATAATTACCTAGTTATAAAAATGGCTTGCTTTAATAACTTTTAGTAATTCCTCCATAAAGGAAGCTTTAATTAGAACACTAGACAAAATTATGGCAAGGCAGGAAAGGTAGATTTTAGAGAATTAACTTCCCTGTTTATGTTTACTGGTTTTTATTTTTTTAACCTCCCTCCTGAATGCCTCGACTTGAGCGTCAGCAAGCCTAATACATAGAAACCTTCTGCCTTAGCAAATCTGGCCTTTTGGGTCCCTTCATGTATCATACAGAGGGGAGGAACATGTACTGTATTGACATTTCTGTCATACGGCAGAGCAACCCAAGATGGCCTCAGGTCTCAACAAGGCCAAGTGAGCAGCAACTGGCAAAAGCCTCTATCTTTAGTTTCTCCCCCAAAGAGTGGGACAACCACTGCAGTCATTTCACCTGCATAGAAAGCATCTTCCTGACACAGTATGGTTGGCTCTGGTTCCAGGCTCCCAGGGGAACACAATAAAGACAGGCCTTTAGGCTGCAAGCTCTTGAAGGGCAGGGACGGTGTGTGACCCACCATACTGAACTTGGGCAACATCTAGACCCCTAACTCATGTGTTACAAGAAGCCTTAATCCACACCCCTCACACGCCCTGCCCAAGCTTCCTTCTTTTCTAGTCTCACCTTTCACCAAATTACTGAAGTCAGAAACCTGGAAGTCTTTCCCTTTACCCCTCAACAACCAGCACGTCCAACAGAGTCCTTGTATGTACTTCCAAGCATGGCAAATACCTTCCATCTCTATTTTACCATCCAGGTACCTTTTAAGAGTTTCGTGGCTTTTGAACACTCATACTTTGGAAAGCCTGCACCAAATCCAATTAAACATTAAAACAAATTCACATCATACATTAATTATTTTCTAGAGTTTTTTTGAACTTTTAAAAAGATTTTAATAATTTTTCCTTGAAAAGTATATGGCTTGAGTAACTCTTTAACCTAAGATTATGGTCCCTAAGCACTCATTATGCATACTCAGAAGCTTACTGCAAAATGAGAAACTCTGACCTAGAAATGGTTTTAAATGTAATGATATCAAATTTTAATGAATATCAAATTTAAAGTTATATAATGAAGTTGGCAAGATGTTGACACTGCATACTTTTATTAAACAGCTACTGATTTTAGTTTGCTGCTATTAAGTTTTGTCAGGTCTTGAACCTTTTAGAACCCTGAGATTATAAACCCAAGAAGCTGAACCTTCAGTGCCAAGTGGCTAATTGTACCATCTGAGACAAAACCAGCATGACTCACCAGGACCGTGCCTAACCAGTCGGCCTGAGCTTCCTCCCTCGTCCTCGCCAATTGTTCTGGACACGGCATTAAGCAAGTGCTGTTTTTTTTTTTTAAAGACAGCACTGTACACTTCATGGCAAGTCAAATAGATGGGAAAACAGTGGAAACAGTGAGAAACTTCTATTTCCTTGGGCTCCAAAATCACTGCAGATGGGGACTGCAGCCATGAAATTCAAAAATGCCTGCTCCTTGAAAGAAAAGCTATGACCAACCCAGACACCATTAAAAAGCAGAGACGCTACTTTGCTGACAAAGGTCCGTCTAGTCAAAGCTATGCTTTTTCCAGTAGTCATGTATGGATGTGAGAGTTGGACCATAAAGAAACCTGAGCACCGAAGAATTGATGCTTTTGAACTGTGGTGTTGGAGACGACTCTTGAGAGTCCTTTGGACTGCAAAGAGAGCCAACCAGTCAATCCTACAGGAAATCAGTACTGAGTATTCATTGGAAGGACTGATGCTGAAGCTCCACTACTTTGGGTACCTGATGGGAAGAACTGACTCATTGGAAAAGACCCTGATGCTGGGAAAGATTGAGGGCAGGAGGAGAAGGGGATGACAGAGGATGAGATGGTTGGATGGCATCACCGACTCAATGGACATGAGTTTGAATAAGCTCTGGGAGTTGGTGATGGACAGGGAAGCCTGGGGTGCTGCAGTCCGTGGGGTCGCAAAGAGTTGGATACAACTGAGCGACTGAATTGACCTGTACACTTACGTGCGGGCACAAATGTGTACACATGTGTACATATGAACACATACAGTCTTCAGTGGTTCCCTGGAACAAAACCACATCCCCCACCATAGCCTGCAAGGTCCTGTGTGGTCTGTTCCCAGCCTACCTCTCCCCATCACTAACCAGCTCTGACTACATTTGCCTTCTTTCTGTTCTGGAATGTATCAAGCTGTCCCCAAACTTACGACCTTCAGACTTGCCACTACTACTGCTGCTACCTGGAATCTTTATCTCCTATTCTACTCTTTCTCATCCTTCAAGTCTCAACCCAAATGGTGCTTCCTCAGACAGACCTTACCCAGTCTATAAGGTCCTTCATTACACTTTCCATGTTCAGGAAATCATGAGTTCCCTGTTCTCACATGCATCCTGGGTGTTAGCACTCTCAATGACTGATTTGTCTCATTTCAGGTTTTATTGTACAATCCTGGAATTTCACTGTTCTAAAATAGCTATCTAGGTTGATTTTTATTTGATATTTGATCTTTAGATATCACACAGAGAGTAAAAGTCAATGTAATTACTAGTAAATTTATTTTCATTTGTCAAGCCTTAAACTGAAGAATATTTATATATCTAAATAGTCTGTTTAAAAATAGAAAAAACAAAAACAAAAAAAAAATAGAAAAAACAAACTACAATACATATAAATAACAACAAAAAGAAGTATATTGATGGTGTGGTGAGGAAAATAAAGCTTAGTACCAGGTTACAGCCTAGCTTTGCTCTGAAGGGAAAAAAAAAAGAACATAAGCCCTAACCAAATAGTTCCCGGTCATGTATTGGCATGAAAAGCCTCCTATTTTTCACAATAACACAATAATCCTTTTGATGACTTGCCCATCTGATGAATTACAGTGTCCTAAACACAAAAGGAAAAATAATGGATTACTGTGGCATGTTTGTTGCTTTTACTTGTGAAAATCCTTGTTTTCAGACACAGACCCACTATCACCCGCTGCACTCACTGCCCGTACAAGACGGCGGGCTTCCTTGAGCCCAGTTCATGCACCTCCAAGGAAAGGCCCTGCTTTACTGCTCTTTTCCAGCTCTAAACACTCACCACATATGAGCTATAAAAACCTCATAGTTTAAAAACAAAGGCTGAAACAGACAGTGTGACAGAAAGAGGAATGATTTCTCTCAAGGCATGAAACAACACTGATCGCATTTATTCAGCACTTGTATAAATTCTCTGTGGCAAGGGGCAAGGCTTGTGAAATATTTACACAAGCGGGCACATTCTTCGGATTTACTTGGAAAAAAGTGCTCAGTTGTTGATGAGCTGAAAGATACTCTGACAACTATCATACACCAATAATTCATTAAATGTAAATCACTACATTTGGGGATGTGGACGTTTATTCAAACCACAATTTATGATCCCAATGCACATTTTTCCTGTGGCCTCATAAATTACATGAAAGATTCTCCAGAAGATTCAGTAACTATATGTACCAAAATGCCCGCCAAATTATCTGTGTGTCTGCCCAGATCTGTTTCCTATGTTGATTCCAGGAAAAATAGATCTAAGCCAATGAATGTCAATCCTTCACTAATGAGAGAAGATTTTTTTCATCTATTAACATATCCAGCCTGCTTTAGCTAATTATATGAAACATAAGCCATTCAAGTTTGTATTTCAGAATGATTATCAGCAATATTAGTAACAATCAAAAATAGGATTTTGCTGATAAACAGCAGTAAAATAGAACTTACCCAGTTCAACATTAAAGGATATTTTGCATATATGTTTTGAGATTAAGCAACCAAAAAATGTTGGGAAACTACTTTTGGTAGAAAAGCATCAAACACCAGTTACTTGCTAGTAGGTAGAAAGGAAAAAAATTTTTTTAATATCTTAAAAAAAAAAAACACCTCAGCTTTTTTATAGAAAACCTGCTATTAACCCAAAATTGGGGTAATAAGATATATATATATGTAAAATGAAGGGAAGCAACATCAATTTATTTCCATGTGTAATTTATTTAAAAACTACAAATTAGAATTCGAATAGAAAAAATTTATATGAATTTGTACATGTCTCTCCTGGGGTGTAAGAACAGATGAACACATAATATTTCCTTTCTTGTTGTCAGAACACTTAAACTAATCCTTGAAGCTGTGAATGGTTTTCTATATGCTAGAATGTCTGTTAAGCTTTATAAGAGTTTTTAAACCTAAAACTCTGATGATGCAATGAATGTTTTGCATTCCTTTGAATAAAGGGTCTATATATGCTACCACACCAAAAACCCAAGTTTGCCATTAATTAGTAAGTTCAAGAAATTAAATCACAAAATACATCACAACTAAGAAGTCTGTCCAACATCTCATCAAAAACTCTAACATCTGTGTGTTTTGACAGTGCCAAGAAAATTTAGGTTCAGAACGACAACTTCAAAACACTATAAAATTATTTTCATGTAAGTGTAAGTAATAGTATTTTGTTTACTCAGGGGAAAAAAAATATCTAGAGGCTATCCCTCTAGGTATTTCTAGGGGCCTTGTTAATAACTAGTTCAATATTTTTTAATCCCAATGGATTAGAAAAAGGGGACTAGAATTCAGAATCCTAATACAATATATGCATTTACCTCCATCTAGACTCCTGGAGACCCGTTTACTAGAAGTGCGTTCGAAGTGTGGCGCTGGCCGGTCAATGAGGCTGCTGGCCTGGCGGGTCTGTGCCTGCGTACGGCCGCTGTAGCGGAATTTGGACCCTAAGGTCAAGAACTTGGCCTTTGGTGGCTGCTCTGGAGACACAAGCCTATGAAGGTGGGGAAGGGGAACAAAATTAAGACTTCATGGATTTTTTTTTAACTTCAAAACTATATATTTAATATCTCACTTCATTAAGTATGATTATTTGGTCCAAAAAATGCTGCTTAAACTAATAAAAGTGAACACTGTTTATAAATCCTCCTATATACAGAGCTTTATGATCATGATAAGATGAATAAATCCTCATTCATGTATTCATGAGTAATATGTTTTCCTCAACCTGAGCAAAAACGCAGCTGTTCTTTGTGTACCAAAGGTTATTTATTTGTAGTAACTTAAATCATTTATATAAACACATATGCCTGAATTCTTGCTCCTAGCCTTAAGTGCCAAGCAGCAATCCATTACCATTAGCAATTCTTAATATTTATGTCTATTTCTCTGGGAAAGAACATCTAATTCAAGAATCTGTTCCATCAAGTGATGCTCTCCCGTAAAGCACACGGCAGATCTGCAGAAATGACTAACACCCTTTATTGGCAGCGATTCTGCTGCTTAAACCCCGGGTCCATAATGAATGACGTAAAACCTTACTGATGTCAACCACTTCCAGACTTATGTGAAAACACATTTTTAGTAAATGAGCCAATCTTGTCTGGTATACAACTGAAATGATCTTGCTTTCACTGCCTGATCAAAAGCTAGCAAAGCATTTTAACAAAACAGATAATCCCAGAGCTCTCAGAGAATGTATTAAATAAGATGACTTCAGTTGACAGTCTCAGAATATAGAGAACTCCACCAAAATTTTTCTTATCGTTCTCCAGAGAAGCGTGATTTCTTACAGGGTTCTTTACCATATATCAAGTATGTCAGGCATTTCTGCTCAATTTTTAGAAATTTTGTGCTTAACAAGCAATGAAGAGAGATTCAAGTCTAGGGTAAAGCCACATATAGTAATTCAAGTGGTGGCTTCCCATTGATTCAGAATTCTCAATCATATTAACCCAAAAATACAATGTGTTAGAATGAAATTGATGAAAAAAGAACTGATACACATCTGGTTTGAGTCTTGTCATGGGGGGTGGCAGAAGTGTTTCTTGAGAACATCCATTTTATGCAGACCTTCAAAGGAGATACAGAAGCTGCTGCTGAGAAAGCAAAACCTGAAAACACTGGTGCCTCAAACTATACTTTGGAAAAAGCCCTCTATTCTTAAATTAGAAAGCCAGAATGTTAAGACATTTAGACAGGACATGAACTCTTATCTGTGCTCTGTATTCTCTTTCTCTACATGGAAGAAACTGAGGCACTGAAAGCCTAAAACAACCATGAGGACCAGGGGCAAGCTGAGAAAGGCGGTAATTTACCATGTGCTGTTTTCTGATCGACTGATTATGGTAGGTTTCCCTACCTGGCAATCCACCTAACTATGGTCAAAGAATGTTATGTAAGAAAGCAATTATGTATAGAGAAAAGGGTCATTGACAAGCTCATCGGTGCAGTAATTAACAAATGCTCATTCTCCTTGAAAAACAAGTTGACAAATTTGCATTCATTTTCATCATCTATTCATGAAGTATGCTCTGTAGGTACTGAGAGACCAGTACCTACAAAAAACCAGACATTTGTAAAAAGTATCTCAAAAGAGAAATATGCATTGATGACCCAAAAAGAAATACACCCTGCTCCACAAAATCTTTAAAACTAAAGACAACCAATGCTGGAGAGAATGTGGAAAAGCTGGTACCCCTGCATACTGTTGGTAGAATGTACAAAATGGTACAGAAGGTGTGTAAGACAGTTGGGAGGCTCCTCAAAAAATTAAAAATAGAAATATCACATGACTCATCAATTCCACACATGGGTATTTTTCTAAAAGAACTGAAATCAGGATCTCAAAGAGGTAAGAGCATTCCCATGTTCAATACAGCAATGGTCACAATAATTAAGATGTGGAAACAATGTAACCATCCATTGATAAATAAATGGATAAAGGAAATACAGGATACACATAAAATGGAACACTATTCATCCTTAAAGAAAGAAGGAAATTCTGCAATAAGGGTAGACCTTGAGAAAATTATGCTAAGTGAAACAAGCCAGACACAGAAGACAAGTACTACATAATTCTGCCTATATGGGGTATCCAAAATAGTCAAATTCAGAGACTCAAAGACTTGAACGGTGGTTCCCAGGGGGTGGGAGAGGGGGCAATTGAGAGCTGTTAATCACTAGGAAAAAACTTTCAACTAAATAGGGTAACATTTGCTCAGTCATGTCCGACTCTTTGCAACCCCATGAACTACACAGTTCATGGAATTCTCCAGGCCAAAATACTGGAGTGGGTAGCCTATCCCTTCTCCAGTGGATCTTCCCAACCCAGGAATCGAATCTGGGTCTCCTGCATTGCAGGCGAATTCTTTACCAGTTGGGTTATGAGGGATGCCCCACTGTACCAGTCAGTGATAATACTTAAAATGTGTTAAGTGATTCTGCCACTATAAAATAGAATTATTTTAAAAGGAGAAAAACAGACTAGAGGCAAAGAGGAGGGTGAGATTGGACCATCTGGCAGCCTCTGCAGGCTCTCCTCTGCTGACTCTAACTCAACCACAGGCCACACCTTCCCAGAACCAGCAGCTCCATTTGAGCATTTCCTCTTATGTCCAGTTTGCAAAAAATACAAATCCAAGAAATACAAGAAAAATACTTTAAATCTAAGAAATGCAAGATATAAGTCATAATGCAAAAGGGGGAAAGCCATGAGCCAGAGGATTTTTATTTTACGTCACATTGAGATAAAAGGGCTTTCTTGCCCAACTGACAGTGATGACCACATACGCCAAGTATTAGCTTACAGATTAATTTCCTGATCAAAGAAATCTTTAAGCAATTAAGCTACAATTAAACAGAAACAGACATCAAAACAAAACAAAACAAGACAAAAAGGGTTGAACACAAGCATTTATGAGTTTTCTCCAAAAGAATTTTTTGGTGACTTAAGTTAGTGGTAATGTGACTCCTCTGAAATGAGTGTATTAGAGCAGTCTTGGAAGTAGACAAACTGCACACTATGCTACCAAACTAAGAATAATGATAAGAGTGACAAACATTATTACATATCAGAAATGGTTCTAAGTTTGCTTCATGTGGGCTATACCATTCACTTTTCAAAGCAACCCTATGATGTAGGGACTGTTGTTACTACCATCACATGAATGATGAAATGGAGATTCACAAAGGTTGAGTAACTTACCCTCGTCACACATCTAGGATGTGGAGGGACAGCATTAGACCTTAAGAGTACAGAGCAGAAACTTCAAAGATGAAGGGTCTAGTACACAGCTGTCTAGACTGCAGAGATAGGAAGCTGAGGCAAGGTAGAAAAGACCAGCACAGAGCACTTTGCTAAGAAAAGTGAAGCTAAAAATCATGCCCATGAATAAAAGTATGACAGAAGACAGGACGAAAGCCACAGGAGGCTGATCAGTCTGAGGAGATCTTCTGGGGTTTTTTTGCTTGCTTCTTTCGTTTTTAAGGGAACAAGACACACACATATATATTGTCCAAAAAAGATGTCAAAGGCACCCACTGAAGGGCATGATTTACGGAATGCAATCCTACATGAGGCCTGGGATCACGGCAGAGGAACGACTCCTCTTCATTGAGACAAGACGAGTGAAAGAGAGAGAAATGATGCTTAGTTATACACAAAAAGAGAAGATGCATGAAACCAAGAACACTCATGACCCACAGTGTCTACTATCAGCGTGCCCCATGATGGAGGGCATCTGAGCAGTGGGGCAGGGGGCTGAAGAAGACCATGCACATTTGTGATGGTGGCCCTGAGGATCCAGCCAATGTAGGGAATGATTGCTCTGCAACAGCATCAATGCACAGAACTGTGCAAGCATGTCTATGAGAATAGTTATGCTATTGAAGGTATTGTGTGGCAAGCGCAGGTATAGAAACGATGAGATCAGGACACAGGATTAATCCAGAGCCAGGAGACTAGACGCTTATGTGCAACAATGACCGGGGCTAAGGGGGTTAGAACACTCCTGACAGACTAGCCAAGGGGCAGGGTCCAGAGCTGGTCTCGCTGGGAAAGAAGTGAAAGCAGAGGGAGTGGTAAGAGCAGTTAAGTGACACCCGGTGAGTGACAGCGGAAGAAGGGCCAAGGCAGGCGGGCAGAAGGAAGGGCAGCTGGACTTTGGACCATGGCGGAAGACCAGTTCCAAGCCGAGAGGAGCACGGCCAGGTAACAGAGACAGACGCACGAATGGGGAGCCCGCAGAACCGCACAGGTGTGGCTGTGTCTGCCACTCTATCCGCTGCCGCCGCCTCGGATCTCAAGGGTACCCAGGGCTGCTCACATGAATCCCAGGCTGTTTTCTCAAATTACCTGTAGAAAGTATGATGTTCCACACACACCTTCCATAGCCTTTTTGCTGCCCGATGGTTTGGCAGCTTAAAGCCAATGGTACTCTCGAACTGTTCCAGCTAGAATAAATCCAAAAGACAAATCAGCATGTCTCCTTAAGAGCAGAATAGAAGTTCCTGAAAATCATGCGCTCTGATATCTCACTAAAAACGAATTGTTCCCCTTGAAAAAAAGGCAAATATCAACCACTGACATAAACCAGCTATCCTTTAATGTCCACTAAAATTCATCTCACCACCTCCCCATCCAGGTATCTCGACCACTCAGCTGATTCAAAAGAAAAACAAACTTCCCTGGTGTGGCAGAAGCATAATACTTTCTCTCCTCTGTGAAACTGTGGCTGATACTTGTTTTCTTACCAACAGGAATATATATGCAAGTTTATCATCAAAACCCTGATGTGACTTTTATTTTTTTAACCACAGAGGAATAATAGTTCATTTTCTTAAAACTCAGTGGAAAAGAATTCTGCTAGCTCATGGCCATAAAGGACAACACTGACAAAGCCCAATTAGATATGCCCAGGGCTACGTGACTGCTTACCTCTGCTGGCCTAACTTTAATGTAGAAGTTACTGCGCTTATAGGAGATTTTCAGGATTTTCGGCCAAGCGAAACGATTGATTCTCAGCCTGTCTTTGTAGATGAGGAGTCCATTAGCACATACACCCAGCTTGATGTCCACGCCTTCCGAGTCCTGCCAAGAGAAAGCCATTTGACCATGATTAAAGCTGTGAAAGTTATACAGGCTGGAAAACCAACAATCTCCCTCAAACCATGGTCAAGAATGCCAGTTTAACGGGCCTGTATTTCCATTTCAGCAACAGTACACGTGTTAACAGAAGCAGTGGGAGACCTGACACATCCTCAACCTAGATACTCCACTGGACGGGCCAGACGTTAGGTATGGCAACATGGCTACAGGACGCAGTGTTCTTCACAGGGCCTCACTCATATGTTCTCGAGCTTGGCCGCAAAGCCCAAAAGGGAGGAAACAGACCTCGATTTAGACATCCTGAAGCGAGGGAGAGAAAACTTGTTTCATGAGAGGCTGTTTCAGCTCCTGAGGACAGTGTGACAGCCTGCCCTAAGGTCAGTCAGCCATTTTACTGTGGGCAAATTTACCTCAGATGGACTATGCCAGCTAATGGCTGTTAAATAACGCCTATATTCTGCAAAACACCAACCTCTCACAGACAGTTTCTATTCTAGGCTGACAGTGTTGAAATCTTTGAATTCTTTCAAGCAGTTTTCCAATAACTCTTAAGTGCTGACATCTAGTTTTCATTACAACATTCTTTCAGCTAGCATATTTCAAAGGATGGTAGACTATTCTTAAACTTATTAATACTGTTTTCTTTCCTCAGTGTTTTAATTTGAAAAAGATAACCATCTAGAATAATCATCAGCCTGAAAGACATTTTTAGAAATCAAATAAATTTACAGACAAAAGTAAAAAAAAAAAAATTGTCTCCTCACATTTCAAGTAGTATTGGAAGATCTAATATATATAATACTCAAGGATCTTTAAGAGAAGAACTAGATCTCACTCAAGATATGAAAAATTATTCAGAGATATTTACATATTCAGAAATCATTAATAACATAGAAAAATTCTCACAAAATATGCTAAAACAAACCCCATACAGTCTAGGTTCAAGTCAATAAATGTCTAACATTTCAACTGTCTTGTTACTGAGAACAATTAAATGCAATTTTTATCTGTTTTTTAAAAACAGAAGTACTAGGTGTGTGTGTATGTGAGTCGTTCAGTCATGTCTGACTCTTTGTGACCCCATGGATTGTAGCCTGCCAGGCTCCCCTATCCATGGAATTCTCCAGGTAAGAATACTGGAGTGGGTAGCCATTCCCTCCTTCAGGGGATCTTCCCGACCTAGGGACTGAATCACGTTGCAAGCAGATTGTTTACCGTCCAAGTCACAGGGGAAGTCCACAGTGCGAGGTAACTGATGCCAACTGTATTCACCGCTGTAATATGTGAATAATTCATATGCATAAATAATATCACATTAGACAATCTGAGCAGGTTTAAAAACCTCATCTATCAGGTGCTTTTATGCACTGATATCCTGATGGTCACAGTCCTCTCTAGGAACAGAGTGAAAGCTGGACTGAACCAGTCACAGGTACCCAAGCAACATGGCACAGGCCACAAAAGATGCATTTGCTCAAAACATCACTAACCAAGGCCACAGGGAGCGGCCGGAAGATGCCCAAGACAGCATGTTCTCTGCACGAGGAGGGAGGCAACCTTCGTTTGAAACATTCAACAAAGCCATCACTCGTGTGAGGTAATCTTTCAACCGGACATTGAAGCTACTTTATCTGACTTAAAAATAAACACGATCTGGATCCAAGTTAATCAGTTGATTTTCGACTGTTCCACATATTGTTTTAGAATGATCAGTATCTGTATGAATAGAAATTACAGATAAAGAAGCTAAAGGGAAGAAAGCCCTAGCTCTCCATGGTTGACTTCTGCCACTCAGCAACAAAGTCAATAAAATAAACTAATAAAAAGGGAGCGCTTTGCTTCCTTCCTTCCATCCGCCGTGCTCACTGCCTCAGGAAGCCGCCCCACGCGGGATGTCAACAGGATCCCACACCCACTGACATCCAACGGCTTCAGCCGATGGGAAGTTCTCAGATGTGATCAGAGAGGAGAAGCCAGAAAGGCCAGGGGTTTTAACGCCCAGACTCCCTCCCTGTGTAGTGGCATCAGGGTGGCTCTGTCCTTGACAATCGCAGCTCCTCTCAAGCCCTCTCCACACGGATCTCTCCCCTACTCTCTGCCTCACCAATCCACAGCCAGAAGGTGAGGAAAGAAGCTGTTAACAGCTCACAGGCATCATTCTGCTCTTTGGTTTCCCTCTGTCTTTGTCAAGAGCCCTTTCATTCAACATCCTCACCTTGTCCTGACAGAAGTGTGCCATTAAAAACTCTTTTGACAAAAAAATAGTAATTAAAAACTTGTAAACATGCTCTCAAGGCAATGAAAAATGTATAAACACACAAAACTTTAAACTACATGAAAAGTGTTTTTAAATTGCATGAGACGAGTGCTCGGGCCTGGTGCACTGGGAGGACCCAGAGGCGTCAGGTGGAGAGGGAGGTGGGAGGGGGGATCGGGATGGGGAATACGTGTAACTCTATGGCTGATTCGTGTCAATGTATGACAAAACCCACTGAAATGTTGTGAAGTAATTGGCCTCCAACTAATAAAATAAAATTTTAAAAAATAAATAAATAAATAAATAAATTGCTACAGATTTTTTTTCAATGAGCTACAAACATCTTGCTCATCAGGTATTATCTAACAAGTCCATCAGACGATATATTGAATAAATGCATGTTACTCTGACTTTTTTAAAGTGATCTACTCCTAACCACACAGTAAGAACTGAAATTATAACAAAACCAGCAACTTTTTAACTTTTCTAACATCAGTTCAGTTCAGTTGCTCAGTCACGTCTGACTGACTCTTTGCGACCCCATGGACTGCAGCACGCCAGGCTTCCCTGTCCATCACCAACTCCCAGTGCGTGCTCAAACTCATGTCCATCAAGTTGGTGATGCCATCCAGCCATCTCATCCTCTGACATCCCCTTCTCCATAACTTCAAAATCAAGAATCCCAAAACCTTCCAGGATTACCATCTAAAAACTGGTTTCTCACTAATGATCAACAAAAGCAGCAGATGGAAGATTCACGTGTGGCAAGAATAACAGGGTTTAGAGGCAATATGGGTTCTGGGGGCCTTTAGGATTCCAAATCTGCTCTTTCCTCTCTCCCTTAGTTCTGTGTGTATGCTGACTCCGCCTGTCCCCATCATACAGAGAAATGAGCTACAAGACACTGATCCATTTCGCCTCCTAGCAGGATGCGTCAGCAAACATCACACAGATGGGGCCACTCTACACTATGTGGCTGGGGGCAACAAGCCAGCT